>NC_034175.2:68897572-69037572 GCF_002021735.2 Oncorhynchus kisutch | reverse complement strand
CATAGCTGTTACATAGCTGTTACATAGCTGATTCACTGCTACATATATTACATAGCTGTTACATAGCTGTTACATAGCTGATACATAGCTGTTACATAGCTGTTACATAGCTGTTACATAGCTGTTACATAGCTGTTACATAGCTGTTACATAGCTGTTACATAGCTGATTCACTGTTACATAGCTGATTCACTGTTACATAGCTGTTACATAGCTGTTACATAGTTGATTCACTGTTACATAGCTGTTACATAGCTGTTACATAGCTGATTCACTGTTACATAGCTGATTCACTGTTACATAGCTGATTCACTGTTACATAGCTGATTCACTGTTACATAGTTGATTCACTGTTACATAGCTGTTACATAGCTGTTACATAGTTGATTCACTGTTACATAGCTGTTACATAGCTGTTACATAGCTGATTCACTGTTACATAGCTGATTCACTGTTACATAGTTGATTCACTGTTACATAGCTGTTACATAGCTGTTACATAGCTGTTACATAGATGTTACATAGCTGTTACATAGATGTTACATAGCTGTTACATAGCTGTTACATAGCTGTTACATAGATGTTACATAGCTGTTACATAGCTGTTACATAGCTGTTACATAGCTGTTACATAGCTGTTACATAGCTGATTCACTGTTACATAGCTGTTACATAGCTGTTACATAGCTGTTACATAGCTGATTCACTGCTACATATATTACATAGCTGTTACATAGCTGTTACATAGCTGATACATAGCTGTTACATAGCTGTTACATAGCTGTTACATAGCTGTTACATAGCTGTTACATAGCTGTTACATAGCTGTTACATAGCTGTTACATAGCTGTTACATAGCTGATTCACTGTTACATAGCTGATTCACTGTTACATAGCTGTTACATAGCTGTTACATAGTTGATTCACTGTTACATAGCTGTTACATAGCTGTTACATAGCTGATTCACTGTTACATAGCTGATTCACTGTTACATAGCTGATTCACTGTTACATAGCTGATTCACTGTTACATAGTTGATTCACTGTTACATAGCTGTTACATAGCTGTTACATAGTTGATTCACTGTTACATAGCTGTTACATAGCTGTTACATAGCTGATTCACTGTTACATAGCTGATTCACTGTTACATAGTTGATTCACTGTTACATAGCTGTTACATAGCTGTTACATAGCTGTTACATAGCTGTTACATAGCTGTTACATAGCTGTTACATAGCTGTTACATAGATGTTACATAGCTGTTACATAGCTGTTACATAGATGTTACATAGCTGTTACATAGATGTTACATAGCTGTTACATAGCTGTTACATAGCTGTTACATAGCTGATTCACTGTTACATAGCTGTTACATAGCTGTTACATAGCTGTTACATAGCTGATTCACTGTTATGTAGCTGTTATATAACAGTTACATAGATGTTACATAGTCATAGAGTGTAATAGCGTGTATAGCTTGTACAATGATAGAATTAAATGGATACAGAAGTATGACAGAGCTTGTATGCTGTCTCCAAATGTGAGTTATGTCAATAAGCTGTGAAGGGCACAGTATAGGGCAAAAGCAGCATTTTCTTTTCATTAGGATATCAGTCATGGTGTTGCTAATGTCTGTTTTATTGGTTCTATGCAGTCATTGACATGTTCTGTTGGGTTGATAGTGTATGTGGTAGAGAATAGGAATGTTGTATAGCTTCCTCCCCGTCCTCTGTCATGTTGTCTCTATAAATTGTGGTAAATGGTACATTCCACTCCTTTTGCCCAGTGGCAGAAGGCATGAATGAACTCCGAGCACGAGGAGATGGGGGGGGGAGTGAATGTATATACTGTAACTCAGCGCGTGTTTCTTTATGAATGGGCAGTCTGAGCGGACAATCTTATTGGTTGAGAGAAGAGCAGGGTTTCTGAATGGACAGTAGGGTTCAGTCGCCTGTGTTTAAAGCCACCTTCTGCGGTTGCCTGTGTTCAGAGTCACCTTCTGTGGTCGCCTGTGTTCAGGGTCACCTGCGGTCGCCTGTGTTTATAGCCACCTTCTGCGGCCGCCTGTGTTCAGGGTCACCTGCGGTCGCCTGTGTTTAAAGCCAGGGAGGTTTACCCTGTAATAGATGTCAGGGAGGTTTACCCTGTAATATATGTCAGGGAGGTTTACCTTGTAATAGACGTCAGGGAGGTTTACCTTGTAATAGATGTCAGGGAGGTTTACCTTGTAATAGATGTCAGGGAGGTTTACCTTGTAATAGATGTCAGGGAGGTTTACCCTGTAATAGATGTCAGGGAGGTTTACCCTGTAATATATGTCAGGGAGGTTTACCTTGTAATAGATGTCAGGGAGGTTTACCTTGTAATAGATGTCAGGGAGGTTTACCTTGTAATAGATGTCAGGGAGGTTTACCTTGTAATAGATGTCAGGGAGGTTTACCCTGTAATAGATGTCAGGGAGGTTTACCCTGTAATATATGTCAGGGAGGTTTACCTTGTAATAGATGTCAGGGAGGTTTACCTTGTAATAGATGTCAGGGAGGTTTACCTTGTAATAGATGTCAGGGAGGTTTACCTTGTAATAGATGTCATGTCAGGGAGGTTTACCCTGTAATAGATGTCAGGGAGGTTTACCCTGTAATGGATGTCAGGGAGGTTTACCCTGTAATAGATGTCAGGGAGGTTTACCCTGTAATAGATGTCAGGGAGGTTTACCCTGTAATAGATGTCAGGGAGGTTTACCCTGTAATAGATGTCAGGGAGGTTTACCTTGTAATAGATGTCAGGGAGGTTTATCCTGTAATAGATGTCAGGGAGGTTTACCTTGTAATAGATGTCAGGGAGGTTTACCTTGTAATAGATGTCAGGGAGGTTTACCCTGTAATAGATGTCAGGGAGGTTTACCTTGTAATAGATGTCAGGGAGTTTTACCCTGTAATAGATGTCAGGGAGTTTTACCTTGTAATAGATGTCAGGGAGGTTTACCTTGTAATGGATGTCAGGGAGGTTTACCTTGTAATGGATGTCAGGGAGGTTTACCTTGTAATAGATGTCAGGGAGGTTTACCTTGTAATAGATGTCAGGGAGGTTTACCTTGTAATGGATGTCAGGGAGGTTTACCCTGTAATGGATGTCAGGGAGGTTTACCCTGTAATGGATGTCAGGGAGGTTTACCCTGTAATAGATGTCAGGGAGGTTTACCTTGTAATAGATGTCAGGGAGGTTTACCTTGTAATAGATGTCAGGGAGGTTTACCCTGTAATAGATGTCAGGGAGGTTTACCCTGTAATAGATGTCAGGGAGGTTTACCCTGTAATAGATGTCAGGGAGGTTTACCTTGTAATAGATGTCAGGGAGGTTTACCCTGTAATATATGTCAGGGAGGTTTACCCTGTAATAGATGTCAGGGAGGTTTACCCTGTAATAGATGTCAGGGAGGTTTACCCTGTAATAGATGTCAGGGAGGTTTACCCTGTAATAGATGTCAGGGAGGTTTACCTTGTAATAGATGTCAGGGAGGTTTACTCTTTTATGGAATGTACAATGTGTGGTTAAGGTTAGGGCAATGGTTTAGGACCGCTAATAAACAACTATGCGCTATTTCCATCAGCTATCATCGTCTTCGTATTCTCGCGGTTTGCTAACATGTTGTGAACTGCCGTAGTAGCGGCAGTGGTCTGAGCAGTGCACTTTGGCTCCTGAGCATCATGAGTTTGCGTCCAGTGCTGAGCAATACTTTTTTCTACAAATTTGTGATTCTCCAAACAACGACGTTCTCGGGACATTTTCAACCGTTCAGTCTATTTCTAGTGATCAGGATGCTAGCTGCTTCTATTCCTTCTCCCCGGGGTGTGACACGTCTTCAATTGTAACAGCATACTAACCTAATTACTTTAGTGCTGCTCGTGTACCCCTGAACCACCACAGACAAACATGAACATTGGCCACACAAAAATTAGGACCTAATGCTACCTGCCTAGACAGGAAGATTAGGGATCGCTCAGAAAGCAGGGTGTATTCGCGCGTGTGTGTGTGTGTGACCCCTCCCTCTGAGGAATGTGGTCACAGACAGACCCTCTCACATACACCCGCGCACACACACCCTCTCACACCCTTTCACATACACAAGCCTGCCCACCCACACTTGCACCCGCACACACACCCTCTCACACGCACCCGCACACACACCCTCTCACACACACTCGCACACACACCCTCTCACACACACCCTCTCCCACACACACACACACACACACACACACCCTCTCCCACACACATGCACGCACACACACACACACCTTTTCTCTTTGTGTTACTGCAGTACAATGATAGCCACTCCACCTCAGATTACTCTGGTTCTCTCTCTCCCCAATCCAACTGTCTGGTTCTCTCTCTCCCCAATCCAACTGTCTGGTTCTCTCTTTCCCCAATCCAACGCGCGCGTTGGTGATAAAAGTCAGCCATAAACTTTGTCGCTTTAGCCTGTCAATTAAATCATCCAATCTATCTGTGCTTATCGTGCCTGTGTGTCCGGTGTGTGTATGTGTGTGTGTGTGTGTGTGTGTGTGTAGGTGTGTGTGTGCTTATCGTGCCTGTGTGTCCGGTGTGTGTGTGTGTGTGTGTATGTGTGTGTGTGTGTGTGTGTAGGTGTGTGTGTGTGTGTGTGTGTGTGTGTGTGTGTGTGTGTGTGTGTGTGTGTGTGTGTGTGTGTGTGTGTGTGTGTGTGTGTAGGTGTGTGTGTGCTTATCGTGCCTGCGTGTCCGGTCTGTGGGTGTGTGTGTGCTTATCGTGCCTGCGTGTCCGGTCTGTGTGTGTTTAGGTGTGTGTGTGCTTATCGTGCCTGCGTGTCCGGTCTGTGTGTGTGTGGGTGTGTGTGTGCTTATCGTGCCTGCGTGTCCGGTCTGTGTGTGTTTAGGTGTGTGTGTGCTTATCGTGCCTGCGTGTCCGGTCTGTGTGATAGTCCTGATATTGTCGGTATGATGCATAGCCGGTATCTTGATGGTTGAGATTAGATTCTCAGGGGGAATCTGCTCTCTGTCTGATCTCCATACCTACATACTCTTACCTGTCCTACTTGGCAAAGTCTCACAGATGGACATTTTGCCATGACAAAGTGTTTTGCTGGTACTGGTAGGATTTAATTGTTTGATTTTGGTCATCAGTTCACCGTTCAGTGAGTGTGTTGGCGCTATCTTTGATCAAATCAAATCAAATTTATTTATATAGCCCTTCGTACATCAGCTGATATCTCAAAGTGCTGTACAGAAACCCAGCCTAAAACCCCAAACAGCAAGCAATGCAGGTGTAGAAGCACGGTGGCTAGGAAAAACTCCCTAGAAAGGCCAATACCTAGGAAGAAACCTAGAGAGGAACCAGGCTATGTGGGGTGGCCAGTCCTCTTCTGGCTGTGCCGGGTGGAGATTATAACAGAACATGGCCAAGATGTTCAAATGTTCATAAATGACCAGCATGGTCGAATAATAATAAGGCAGAACAGTTGAAACTGGAGCAGCAGCACAGTCAGGTGGAAGTTGAAACTGGAGCAGCAGCATGGCCAGGTGGACTGGGGACAGCAAGGAGTCATCATGTCAGGTAGTCCTGGGGCATGATCCTAGGGCTCAGGTCAGTTGAAACTGGAACAGCAGCATGGCCAGGTGGACTGGGGACAGCAAGGAGTCATCATGTCAGGTAGTCCTGGGGCATGGTCCTAGGGCTCAGGTCCTCCGAGAGAGAGAAAGAAAGAGTGAAGGAGAGAATTAGAGAACACACACTTAGATTCACACAGGACACCGAATAGGACAGGAGAAGTACTCCAGATATAACAAACTGACCCCAGCCCCCCGACACATAAACTACTGCAGCATAAATACTGGAGGCTGAGACATCAGTGATGATGTCACTATGTGAGGCTCTTCTCACTACACTCTTTCTGAAAAGCATTCCAAAGGGCTTCTTCTGGTGTCCCCATAGGAGAACCCTTTTTGGTTCCAGGAAGAACCCTTTTTGGTTCCAGTTTGAACCTTTTTGGGTTCCGGTAGAACCCTTTTGGGTTCCATGTAGAACTGTCTTTTTCACTCTATTGTTCCTTTTGGCATGACCTAACTTGGTTTTGTTTAGACAACAATAGTCAGTCCATTGTTGAGTTCAGGCAAAGAGTTTAACTGAATAACGTAGAAGTCACAAGGGCTGCTCGCTGCATTTGGTTTGATGTACCACACTTGTGTGTGTTGAATGGGAGGGGCCTTCTTAAAGGTGTGTTTGTGTACTCAGGTACGATAGGTTAACGGTTCTCCACACACCCACCTGGCACTGTGTGTCCCTGTGCCCATATATGGCCATAGCTTCCTCTACCTGGTCCCTCTCTGTGCTTTGTGTTCCAGTGAGACACAGAGCTGGGAAGAGACGTGAAAGCGGAAGCATGTCGTGGAAAGCAGGATGAATGAGCGAGGCCTGAGATCCGTGTTTGAAGACGTGTTTTTAATCAGGTAGCTAGGACTCCCCCAGGTACATAGTAAGTTATTCGGATGGGACTCAGTAATCAGTTGGTGTAATCAGTGGAACTATCTTCACCCCCCATTGACCACACTCACAAGAGTCTGAACACTTTTCCTGGCTGATATTGCTACTATGGGAACTCTCATCAATTGTACTTTTTAAAGGAAATTGACTGGAAATGTATGTATGGCCAGTCAGTCAGCTATTCAGGTTAGAATGAAGTCTGCGGAAAGTTTAAGGAAGGTAGAATGTGTGTCTGTCTCTGATAGAGTTCCCCTTCTGAAAGGTGCCTGAAGGCGTGGCTTTACGTCGTTCATTTCTTCAACAGGTTTTAAACCAACACACCCTCTATGGATAACAATCACTACAGTAGTAGGATCATACTTGCCTGGCAAGGATCATACTTGCCTGGCAAGGATCATACTTGCCTGGCAAGAGAGGTACCGTGATGAAGAAGGCGGTTCACCCAGGGCGAGGCTCAGCAATTGCACTCCGACTGTACTGACCCCTCCAAAGTTCCTAAATGTGGAAATCTCGATTGCATCATTTCTGGACTGTGTTCGGGCTCCCCTGTTAAATGTTTTTTAAACATCAGTAGGGAAGTGTGTGCTGTTACGTCTCTATGGGGCAGTGTAAGAGAGAGAGAGATGGGGGAGCTGGGAATCTAAAACAATGGGAATACTCTGGGATTGGGAAGGTTGTGGGAAAGGGGTGGCAGGGACCTTTGATGTGCCATACCCTCCATTTCTCCATAGTTCCAGGAAATGGCTAATCGGAGCCGCTGGCTTTCCTCTCTGTGGTTGGACGGTTCCTCAGGTCAGACTCTCCAGATCTGAACACGTTGAAGCTGAGGACTAGTATCTGATTGGCCGATGCTCTGAAAGAATGACATGGTAGTTGGTGCTGAAAGAGGACCAGAGAGTGAGGTGCTGCAGACTAAGGGGTGTTTATGGACCTGTCTCTCAACTATGGATGAAAAGAGGAAACCATAGAAATAAAGATTCTGGGGCCTGTCGTCCCAACTAACACACCCTACACACACCCACTGTCGTCCCAACTAACACACCCTACACACACCCACTGTCGTCCCAACTAACACACCCTACACACACCCACTGTCATCCCAACTAACACACCCACTGTCCTCCCAACTAACACACCCTACACACACCCACTCTCCTCCCAACTAACACACCCACTGTCCTCCCAACTAACACACCCTACACACACCCACTCTCCTCCCAACTAACACACCCTACACACACCCATTGTCCTCCCAACTAACACACCCACTGTCCTCCCAACTAACACACCCACTGTCCTCCCAACTAACACACCCACTGTCCTCCCAACTAACACACTCACTGTCCTCCCAACTAACACACCCACTGTCGTCCCAACTAACACACCCTACACACACCCACTGTCCTCCCAACTAACACACCCTACACACACCCACTGTCCTCCCAACTAACACACCCACTGTCGCCCCAACTAACACACCCTACACACACCCACTGTCCTCCCAACTAACACACCCACTGTCCTCCCAACTAACACACCCACTGTCCTCCCAACCAACACACCCACTGTCCTCCCAACTAACACACCCACTGTCCTCCCAACTAACACACCCGCTGTCGTCCCAACTAACACACCCACTGTCCTCCCAACTAACACACCCACTGTCCTCCCAACTAACACACCCACTGTCCTCCCAACTAACACACCCGCTGTCCTCCCAACTAACACACCCGCTGTCGTCCCAACTAACACACCCGCTGTCGTCCCAACTAACACACCCGCTGTCGTCCCAACTAACACACCCGCTGTCCTCCCAACTAACACACCCGCTGTCCTCCCAACTAACACACCCACTGTCCTCCCAACTAACACACCCACTGTCCTCCCAACTAACACACCCACTGTCCTCCCAACTAACACACCCACTGTCCTCCCAACTAACACACCCACTGTCCTCCCAACTAACACACCCGCTGTCGTCCCAACTAACACACCCACTGTCATCCCAACTAACACACCCACTGTCGTCCCAACTAACACACCCACTGTCCTCCCAACTAACACACCCACTGTCGTCCCAACTAACACACCCGCTGTCCTCCCAACTAACACACCCGCTGTCGTCCCAACTAACACACCCGCTGTCGTCCCAACTAACACACCCACTGTCGCCCCAACTAACACACCCTACACACACCCACTGTCCTCCCAACTAACACACCCACTGTCCTCCCAACTAACACACCCACTGTCCTCCCAACCAACACACCCACTGTCCTCCCAACTAACACACCCACTGTCCTCCCAACTAACACACCCGCTGTCGTCCCAACTAACACACCCACTGTCCTCCCAACTAACACACCCGCTGTCGTCCCAACTAACACACCCACTGTCCTCCCAACTAACACACCCACTGTCCTCCCAACTAACACACCCACTGTCCTCCCAACTAACACACCCACTGTCCTCCCAACTAACACACCCGCTGTCGTCCCAACTAACACACCCGCTGTCGTCCCAACTAACACACCCGCTGTCGTCCCAACTAACACACCCGCTGTCCTCCCAACTAACACACCCACTGTCCTCCCAACTAACACACCCACTGTCCTCCCAACTAACACACCCGCTGTCGTCCCAACTAACACACCCGCTGTCGTCCCAACTAACACACCCACTGTCATCCCAACTAACACACCCACTGTCGTCCCAACTAACACACCCACTGTCCTCCCAACTAACACACCCACTGTCGTCCCAACTAACACACCCACTGTCCTCCCAACTAACACACCCGCTGTCGTCCCAACTAACACACCCACTGTCGTCCCAACTAACACACCCGCTGTCGTCCCAACTAACACACCCGCTGTCGTCCCAACTAA
The DNA here is from genome assembly GCF_002021735.2 of Oncorhynchus kisutch. Lineage (NCBI taxonomy): Eukaryota > Metazoa > Chordata > Actinopteri > Salmoniformes > Salmonidae > Oncorhynchus > Oncorhynchus kisutch. Next base: position 69,028,162 of record NC_034175.2, on the reverse strand, counting down.
CACACCCGCTGTCGTCCCAACTAACACACCCGCTGTCCTCCCAACTAACACACCCACTGTCCTCCCAACTAACACACCCGCTGTCCTCCCAACTAACACACCCGCTGTCGTCCCAACTAACACACCCGCTGTCGTCCCAACTAACACACCCGCTGTCGTCCCAACTAACACACCCGCTGTCCTCCCAACTAACACACCCGCTGTCCTCCCAACTAACACACCCACTGTCCTCCCAACTAACACACCCACTGTCCTCCCAACTAACACACCCACTGTCCTCCCAACTAACACACCCACTGTCCTCCCAACTAACACACCCACTGTCCTCCCAACTAACACACCCGCTGTCGTCCCAACTAACACACCCACTGTCATCCCAACTAACACACCCACTGTCGTCCCAACTAACACACCCACTGTCCTCCCAACTAACACACCCACTGTCGTCCCAACTAACACACCCGCTGTCCTCCCAACTAACACACCCGCTGTCGTCCCAACTAACACACCCGCTGTCGTCCCAACTAACACACCCACTGTCGCCCCAACTAACACACCCTACACACACCCACTGTCCTCCCAACTAACACACCCACTGTCCTCCCAACTAACACACCCACTGTCCTCCCAACCAACACACCCACTGTCCTCCCAACTAACACACCCACTGTCCTCCCAACTAACACACCCGCTGTCGTCCCAACTAACACACCCACTGTCCTCCCAACTAACACACCCACTGTCCTCCCAACTAACACACCCACTGTCCTCCCAACTAACACACCCACTGTCCTCCCAACTAACACACCCGCTGTCGTCCCAACTAACACACCCGCTGTCGTCCCAACTAACACACCCGCTGTCGTCCCAACTAACACACCCGCTGTCCTCCCAACTAACACACCCACTGTCCTCCCAACTAACACACCCACTGTCCTCCCAACTAACACACCCGCTGTCGTCCCAACTAACACACCCGCTGTCGTCCCAACTAACACACCCACTGTCATCCCAACTAACACACCCACTGTCGTCCCAACTAACACACCCACTGTCCTCCCAACTAACACACCCACTGTCGTCCCAACTAACACACCCACTGTCCTCCCAACTAACACACCCGCTGTCGTCCCAACTAACACACCCACTGTCGTCCCAACTAACACACCCGCTGTCGTCCCAACTAACACACCCGCTGTCGTCCCAACTAACACACCCGCTGTCGTCCCAACTAACACACCCGCTGTCCTCCCAACTAACACACCCACTGTCCTCCCAACTAACACACCCACTGTCCTCCCAACTAACACACCCACTGTCCTCCCAACTAACACACCCACTGTCCTCCCAACTAACACACCCACTGTCCTCCCAACTAACACACCCACTGTCCTCCCAACTAACACACCCACTGTCGTCCCAACTAACACACCCACTGTCCTCCCAACTAACACACCCACTGTCCTCCCAACTAACACACCCGCTGTCGTCCCAACTAACACACCCACTGTCCTCCCCACTAACACACCCTACACACACCCACTGTCCTCCCAACTAACACACCCACTGTCCTCCCCACATCTTTTCACATCTTCTTTGTCCTTATTCACTATGTTTATGTAACCGGTGTGAAATGGCTAGCTAGTTAGCGGGGTGCACGCTAATAGCGTTTCAATCGCTCTGAGACCTTGAAGTAGTTGTTCCCCTTGCTCTCCAAGGGCCGTGGCTTTTGTGGAGCGATGGGTAACGATGCTTCAAGGGTGTCAGTTGTTGATATGTGCAGAGGGTCTCTGGTTCGAGCCCAGGTTACGTAGGGGCGAGGAGAGGGACGGAAGCTAAACTGTTACATTTATACTGTCTTCTATATAAAGCTTTTTTTGCCTACTGTAGGATCATGTTGGTTTTGGATGCTTGCTAGCTTTCAGGATTCTTAAAGTGTTGTAGGGTTGCTTTGGTCACTGGAACCTGGACTAGTGTAGGTCTGTGTGAACAGAAAAGGATCTGTCTGTATGGTGTGACTGTGCTTCCATTGACCTTGTTCTGGTCAATAAGACTTGTGTCCCTCTCAACCGTACTGTTCTGGGTTTCACTGGAAATAACCGATCCCTTTACACACACTTGACCCTTTCTGATCAGCCACACTGGCAGAATCACACGCACGCACGCATGCACACACTCACTCACAAACAAACAAACAAACAAACAAACAAACAAAGCATCATCAATGGATGGAAAGAAGCAGAGAGAGAGGGAGAGTGGAACATATCAGCTTACCACTGACCATGTAAACTGAGTCTAACTGGTTTAGGGCTGTTGCCATTACACACACGATCATATAATACACACGTTTTCAATGGGTTTGCACGACACCGTATGTCTTGGTCAAGTTATGATCACACCTGATCTGTTGTGTTGTGTGTTAGCAAGTGTCAGAGCAGTCGTGTGTGTGTGTGTGTGTGTGTGTGTGTGTGTGTGTGTGTGTGTGTGTGTGTGTGTGTGTGTGTGTGTGTGTGTGTGTGTGTGTGTGTGTGTGTGTGTGTGTGTGTGTGTGTGTGTGTGTGTGTGTGTGTGTGTGTGTGTGTGTGTGTGTGTGTGTGTGTGTGTGTGTGTGTGTGTGTGTGTGTGTGTGTGCCAAGCCACTAGACTGACCATGCTCTTATCAGCACGTGGCACAGTGAAGACGCCATAGTCCCCTGAACGACCACTACACTGGTCCCTCCATGTCTACGGGTTCTCTTCCTTCATTCAAAACATGTTGTATCACTAAATTGACCCCAATCCTGCTGTGTAGCTCTATAGTGCTTTATAGTTTGCTTGGGTAATTCATGGATTGATAGATTGATTGACAACCCTAGTTCTGTAGTGCTGTCCTCTCTCTCTCTCTATCTCTCTATCTATCTAACCCCCCTTATCCCCTCGGTGTGCAATGTCCCGGGTCCCTCTCAGTTCATTCATGCGGATCCAGGAAGTGCATTCCCCGCCACATCCCCAGGCTATGCTCCATCACCCCGCCCATTCCTGCCACCCTATCACACACAGCACTGCCCAGTAGTTCCTAGATGGCCACGCTAGAAGGGACAGAAGTGACAATATCATCAGAACTGATGAGCATCTGCATAAATGATACGTGTCATTGACTAGATAAAATACTGAGAAGTTTGGCCCATGTCATTGACTAGATAAAATACTGAGAAGTTTGGCCCATGTCATTGACTAGATAAAAGACAGAAGTTTGGCCCATGTCATTGACTAGATAAAATACTGAGAAGTTTGGCCCATGTCATTGATGTCACCGTCCTGACCTTTATTTTCTATGGTAGAGTAGGTCAGTGCATGACTAGGGGATTATTTTCTTTGTGGTGTTCTAGTTTGGTTTTCTATGTTGGTGTCTTGGTATGATTCCCAATTAGAGGCAGCTGGCTATCGTTGTCTCTAATTGGAGATCATACTTAAGTAGAATCTTCCCACCTGTGTGTTATGGGATATTGTTTGGCGTTAGTGCACGTAGCACCTCTGTAGTCACGCTTTGTTTGTTTGTTTTCTTAAGTTTCACTAATAATAAATTATGTGGAACTCATATCGCGCTGCGTCTTGGTCCGACCATTATTACGACGAACGTGAGAATTGACTAGATAAAATACTGAAGTTTGGCCCATGTCATTGACTAAATAAAAGACATTCAAACGCCTGTCTCTTTCTCACTCAACACTGCTACTCCTACGTCAGTCTTGTCATGGGACTCAGTTGCACGGAACACCATAGAACGCCATCACCATGGCAACACTCAAAGCCAGACAAAACACTCCGGGACCACACAATCCCAAAACACTAGAGAGAGAGAGAGAGAGAAAAGCTTTGACTATGTACAGACTCAGTGAGCATAGCCTTGCTATTGAGAAAGGCCGCTGTAGGCAGACCTGGCTCTCAAGAGAAGACACACTGCGCACACTGCCCACAAAATGAGGTGGAAACGGAGCTGCATTTCCTAACCTCCTGCCAAACATATGACCATATTAGAGACACATATATCCCTCAGATTACACAGATCCACAAAGAAATTAACAAAACCTGATTTTGATAAACTCCCATATCTACTGGGTGAAATACCACAGTGTTCCATCACAGCAGCAAGATGTGTGACCTGTTGCCACAAGAAAAGGGCAACCAGTGAAGAACAAACACCATTGTAAATACAACCCATATTTATGTTTATTAATTTTCCATTTTGTACTTTAACCATTTGCACAACGTTACAACACTGTATATAGACATAATAAGACATTTGAAATGTCTTTATTCTTTTGGAACTTCTGTGAATGTAATGTTTACTGTTCATTTTTATTGTTTATTTAACTTTTATATATTATCTACTTCACTTGCATTGGCAATGTTAACATGTGTTTCCATGCCAATAAAGCCCCTTGAATTGAATTGAGAGAGGAAGAGAGAGAGACACGCAGCGAGAGGGAGAAAAAGAGAGACAGAAACAGAGGGAGAAGGAGAGAAGGCCATAGTGCTGAAGCTCATCAGACAGAATGCTAGAATCCAAGAGAACGAGAGAGAGAGACTTTCCCTTAATAAGGAGAAATTGGAGTCAAGTGAGCATCAGCTGGTAGAGTACTAGGCTGCTATGTTTGATCAATATGGTCATGAGGCTTCAGCTATGCAGAGGCCTAACCGGACACGTGACAAGAGGGAAAGCCCAGCTTGCATACCTACCCTCCATCTAACCATTCGGCCCCTCTATTCCCTTCTTTCCTCCCTATTTCCGCTCAGTGTGCATTCATCCAACCCTCCATTCCATCATCCCTCCATTCCTCCATCTCTCCATCTCTCCATTCCAACATTCCTCCATCTCTCCATTCTGCCGTCCCTCCATTCCTCCTCTCGTTCTTTTCATCTGCCTCTCCATTTATCCCTCCTCTACACTCTCTCACTCCATTCCCATGTCCTCTCCTCCCTCTCTCCGCCCATTAGGGGGTAACTCGTTCTCTAAAGGAGGTATACAGTAGATAACTGCCATGATAACACATTTGTCCCTATATGACTTTTTAATGGGATTCAGGGAGGGTAAGCTGATCCTAGATCAGTGGTGGAGTGATTATCTAATGGTTCAGGTAAGGATTTGGAGAGGTTAGTGCCTAGAACAAATTCAGTGCCTAGAACAAAGTGCCTAGAGGAAGTATCTCCCTGAGAGAGAGAATGCAAGCCCCATGAGTGTTGCATCGGAGCCATTGTGGGCTGCTGCCTCCTGTTGCCCCGGGCCTAATGGGAAGGAATGACAGGAATCTGCAACTGATAATGCCATGCTTAGAGATTGCCATACAAAGATAATTCCTCTCTATGTCTGTTCTCTCTCTCTCCCTCCTCCTCTTCCTTCCCTCTCCTCTCCTCTCCTCTCCTCTCCTCTCCTCTCCTCTCCTCTCCTCTCCTCTCCTCTCCTCTCCTCTCCTCTCCTCTCCTCTCCTCTCCTCTCCTCTCCTCTCCTCTCCTCTCCTCTCCTCTCCTCAACCCATCCTCTAACCCATCCTCTAACCCATCCTCTAACCCAATCTGCAACTGATAATGCCACGCTTAGAGATGGCCATACAAAGATAATTCCCATAGGCTATGCTTCCCCTCTCCCCTCAGCCCATCCTCTCCTCTCTACATCTGTTCTCTCTCTCCCTCTCCCTTCTCTCTCTCCCTCTCCCTCCTCTCCCTCCTCCTCTTCCTTCCCCTCTCCTCTCCTCTCTACATCTGTTCTCTCTCTCCCTCTCCCTCCTCTTCCTTCCCCTCTCCTCCCCTCTCCTCTCTACATCTGTTCTCTCTCTCCCTCTCCCTCCTCTTCCTTCTCCTCTCCTCTCCTCTCCTCTCCTCTCCTCTCCTCTCCTCTCCTCTCCTCTCCTCTCCTCTCCTCTCCTCTCCTCTCCTCTCCTCTCCTCTCCTCTCCTCTCCTCTCCTCTCCTCTCCTCTCCTCTCCTCTCCTCTCCTCTCCTCTCTACATCTGTTCTCTCTCTCCTCTCCCTCCTCTTCCTTCCCCTCTCCTCTCTACATCTGTTCTCTCCCTCCTCCTCTTCCTTCCCCTCTCCTCTCTACATCTGTTCTCTCCCTCCTCCTCTTCCTTCCCCTCTCCTCTCTACATCTGTTCTCTCCCTCCTCCTCTTCCTTCCCCTCTCCTCTCTACATCTGTTCTCTCCCTCCTCTTCCTTCCCCTCTCCTCTCTACATCTGTTCTCTCCCTCCTCCTCTTCCTTCCCCTCTCCTCTCTACATCTGTTCTCTCCCTCCTCCTCTTCCTTCCCCTCTCCTCTCTACATCTGTTCTCTCCCTCCTCCTCTTCCTTCCCCTCTCCTCTCTACATCTGTTCTCTCCCTCCTCCTCTTCCTTCCCTCTCCTCTCTACATCTGTTCTCTCCCTCCTCTCCCTCCTCCTCTTCCTTCCCCTCTCCTCTCTACATCTGTTCTCTCCCTCCTCCTCTTCCTTCCCCTCTCCTCTCTACATCTGTTCTCTCCCTCCTCCTCTTCCTTCCCCTCTCCTCTCTACATCTGTTCTCTCCCTCCTCTCCCTCCTCCTCTTCCTTCCCCTCTCCTCTCTACATCTGTTCTCTCCCTCCTCCTCTTCCTTCCCCTCTCCTCTCTACATCTGTTCTCTCCCTCCTCTCCCTCCTCCTCTTCCTTCCCCTCTCCTCTCCTCTCTACATCTGTTCTCTCTCTCCCTCCTCCTCTTCCTTCTCCTCTCTCCCCTCTCCTCTCCTTACTCCCCTTCCTCTCCTTCTCCTCTCCCTCTCCTCACCCTCTCCCCTTGTTTCTTCTCCTACCTCTCCCTTCCTACTCCCCTTCCTCATCTCATCTCTCTTACTAGCTGCAGTAAATGTTACCTTATGATTCCTTACCCAATAATGACCATCTCTCTCTCTTTATCTGTCTCCCTCTCTCTCTAACCAGATTGGATCCAATGACCTAATGATGATCATGATGAAGATTCTGGAGATTCTTCCACGCAGCAAAGTCATCCACGTGTATCCTCTATCTGTGACCCAACCCTCTCCTCCATTCATTCACTCTGAATTTGCGTGTTGGTCAGTTGCTCAGTAGGCAGTGTAGATCCTGTATAATGATCAGCAGCTACATCTGGCTACTGGGTCTCTGAAGACACGCCTCCTACTTCCTCCCTAGTGGTTAATTGCCCATTTCATTCCTCTCTGATTGGCTAGTATGTTATCAGATGGAGAATCTCTGTGCCTGTCAGGGCTTTATTTCAGATTCCTTTCTTTCTGCCTCTTCTCTTTTTAATCTCTTCCTTTTCTCTCCTCTCCTGTCAAATCTCTTCTCCCGCTGTAGCGTCCTTGGCGGTGAGCCATTCAAAGGGTCCTTGATATTCTTTAATGAATTGTGCTGTTCTCTAAAAGATGTTGACTGGCGGCCCATAGAAAAGAGAAAAACATGTCAGGCACACAATAGAACAGAGCCTTTAAGAGAGGAGAACATTGTTTAGGATGTGATGCCTGCAGTTTCCCTAGAAATCACTCAATGGAGAACTGATGAAATGCCACATTCTATTATAACTCTGTGTATGCATGGGTGCGTGGGTGGGTGCGGGTGTGTGTGTGTGTGACAGCTGATGAGACATCTTTGCTTGGTCCTGGACCTAGCATACAATGTAGGTTTCTGTGTGGTTTAAGCTACAGCTACATTGTCTGCTGGGTTTTAGGCTGGCGACAAAAACAGCCTTCAACAGCTGAAGGATTCAATAACTGGCAACGAAAACAGCCTTCAACAGCTGAAGAATTCAATAACTGGCAACGAAAACAGCCTTCAGCAGCTGAAGAATTCAATAACTGGCAACGAAAACAGCCTTCAACAGCTGAAGGATTCAATAACTGGCCACAAAAACAGCCTTCAACAGCTGAAGGATTCAATAACTGGCAACGAAAACAGACTTCAACAGCTGAAGGATTCAATAACTCAATGACTATTCAACGAGGTAAGTTCACATTCAGCCTGCAACTATGTGTCAAATGTTTCACCTTGAAAATAGAATAATTGAAAAAGATGTAATAAACATATATATACACAAGTATATAGTTGTGTGTCTGATATTTTATATGAAAGTTGAGAGTTTTATGGGAAAATATCACATTGGGAATAAACAATGTTTGGCTTGACGGCAAGATCACAAACAGATCTGGGACCAAATTATTTATCTAAAAATGATTGGTATTTGGAATAAATACCTGTATAAATCACTCCAAGCCACACATATACTGCTAAAATGTATAGCTACAGTTGTTTAATTATTGTCCCTGCCAGAGAGAGCGAGACAGAAAGAGAGAGAGAGGGAGAAAGAGAGAGACATCAACACACATGAGAAGTCAGACTGGAGGCATCAGGGTTCTTATTGAAGGCTAGACCTCTCTACCCTAGGGTACACACACACAATCTCTACCCTAGGGTACACACACACACCATCTCTACCCTAGGGTACACACACACACCATCTCTACCCTAGGGTACACACACACCATCTCTACCCTAGGGTACACACACACCACCTCTACCCTAGGGTACACACCATCTCTACCCTACGGTACACACACCATCTCTACCCTAGGGTACACACACACCATCTCTACCCTAGGGTACACACACACCATCTCTATCCTAGGGTACACACACACAATCTCTACCCTAGGGTACACACACACACCATCTCTACCCTAGGGTACACACACACACCATCTCTACCCTAGGGTACACACACACCATCTCTACCCTAGGGTACACACACCAACTCTACCCTAGGGTACACACCCTCTCTACCCTACGGTACACACACCATCTCTACCCTAGGGTACACACACACCATCTCTACCCTAGGGTACACACACACCATCTCTATCCTAGGGTACACACACACAATCTCTACCCTAGGGTACACACACACACCATCTCTACCCTAGGGTACACACACACACACACACCATCTCTACCCTAGGGTACACACACACCATCTCTACTCTAGGGTACACACACCACCTCTACCCTAGGGTACACACACCATCTCTACCCTACGGTACACACACCATCTCTACCCTAGGGTACACACACACCATCTCTACCCTAGGGTACACACACACCATCTCTACCATAGGGTACACACACCACCTCTACCCTAGGGTACACACACCACCTCTACCCTGGGGCACACACACCACCTCTACCCTGGGGCACACACACCACCTCTACCCTAGGGTACACACACCACCTCTACCCTAGGGTACACACACCACCTCTACCCTAGGGGACACACACCACCTCTACCCTAGGGTACACACACCACCTCTACCCTAGGGTACACACACACACACCACCTCTACCCTAGGGTACACACACACCACCTCTACCCTAGGGTACACACACACACCATCTCTACCCTCGGGTACACACACACACCATCTCTACCCTAGGGTACACACACACACCACCTCTACCCTAGGGTACACACACCACCTCTACCCTAGGGTACACACACACACACACACACCACCTCTACCCTAGGGTACACACACACACCACCTCTACCCTAGGGTACACACACACACCATCTCTACCCTAGGGTACACACACACACCATCTCTACCCTAAGGTACACACACACCACCTCTACCCTAGGGTACACACACACACCACCTCTACCCTAGGGTACACACACACACACACCACCTCTACCCTAGGGTACACACACACACACCACCTCTACCCTAGGGTACACACACACCATCTCTACCCTAGGGTACACACACACACCATCTCTACCCTAGGGTACACACACACACCATCTCTACCCTAGGGTACACACACACACCATCTCTACCCTAGGGTACACATACACACACCACCTCTACCCTAGGGTACACACACACCACCTCTACCCTAGGGTACACACACACACCACCTCTACCCTAGGGTACACATACACACACCACCTCTACCCTAGGGTACACACACACACCACCTCTACCCTAGGGTACACATACACACACCACCTCTACCCTAGGGTACATACACACACCACCTCTACCCTAGGGTACACACACACACCATCTCTACCCTAGGGTACACATACACACACCACCTCTACCCTAGGGTACATACACACACCACCTCTACCCTAGGGTACACACACACACCATCTCTACCCTAGGGTACACATACACACACCACCTCTACCCTAGGGTACACACACACACCACCTCTACCCTAGGGTACACACACACACTATCTCTACCCTAGGGTACACATACACACACCACCTATACCCTAGGGTACACACACACACCACCTCTACCCTAGGGTACACACACACACATCCTTATTCTCATCATCCATCTGTGTGCCAGGGTATTGTCAACACAAACTCAAGAGGTTTTTCTGTATGATTCCAGAAGTGTCTTACTCAGCTTCTACCCAAACACAGTTGTGCATGGACATCCATACACACACACACACACACAGACACACAAAGATTTACACACACACACACACAGATTTACATCTAAGGGCGCAGAAGGACCCAACCACCAGACTTCACACAGCATCCCAAAGAGATGAATCAGAATACTGCACACACACACACACACGCGTAGGACTGATCTCTCTACACTCCTCTCTGCTTCTGCAGGCTTTGATCTTTCTGATTCCACATCTATCAGGGCCTCTCTCTCCACACACACACACACTAAACTGACATGGTATGTATGTGTGATGGAAAGAAGGTTAGAAAGACCGAGAGAGAGAAAGGGATGGAGTAAATATAGTTGAAGTCAGAAGTTTACATACACCTTCGCCAAGCACATTTAAACATTCACAATTCCTGACATTTAATCTGAGTAAAAATTCCTTGTCTTAGTTCAGTTAGGATCACCACTTTATTTTAAGAATGTGAAATGTCAGAATATAAGTAGAGAGAATGATTTATTTCAGCTTTTATTTCTTTCATCACATTCCCAGTGGGTCAGAACTTTACACACTCAATTAGTATTTGGTAGCATTGCCTTTAAATTCTTTCACTTGGGTCAAACGTTTCAGGTAGCCTTCCACAAGCTTCCCACAATAAGTTGGGTGAATGTTGGCCCATTCCTCCTGACAGAACTGGTGTAACTGAGTCAGGTTTGTAAGGCCTCCCTGCTCGCGCACACTTTTTCAGTTCTGCCCACAAATGTTCTATAGGATTGAGGTCAGGGCGTTGTGATGGCCACTCCAATACCTTGACTTTGTTGTCCTTAAGCCATTTTGACACAACTTTGGAAGTATGCCTGGGGTCATTGTCCATTTGGAAGACCCATTTGTGACCAAGCTTTAACTTCCTGATAGATGTCTTGAGATGCTGCTTCAATATATCCACATCATTTTCTGCCCTCATGATGCCATTTATTTAGTGAAGTGCACCAGTCCCTCCTGCAGCAAAGCACCCCACAACATGATGCTGCCACCCCCATGCTTCACAGTTGGGATGGTGTTCTTCGGCTTGCAAGCTTCCCCCTTTTCCCTCCAAACATAACGATGGTCATTATGGCCAAACAGTTCTATTTTTGTTTCATCAGACCAGAGGACATTTCTCCAAAAAGTACGATCTTTGTCCCAATGTGCAGTTGCAAACCTCACAAGATCCCAGTGTCTAGATGTGCCAAGCTTATAGAGACGTACTCCAAGCTGGAATTGCTGCAAAAGGTGGCTCTACAAAGTATTGACTTTGGGTGGGTGAATCGTTATGTACGCGCAAGTTCTGTTTTTTTGTCTTATTTCTTCTTTGTTTCACAATTTTGCATTTCAAAGTGGTAGACATGTTGTGTACATCAAATGATACAAACCCCCCTAAAAATCATTTTTAATTTGAGGTTGTAAGGCAGCAAAATAGGAAAAATGCCAAGGGGGTGAATACTTTCGAAAGCCACTCTACCCTCCCTTTGCAACCATAAATATGACCATTGTGACACTGTAACACTTACCTCAACCAATCAACGTTTATGAATGGACAAACTGTAAGAATCCCAATTATGGCACTTCCTAGTACATTATGAGTGCTCTGTAATGTTCTGTAATTGTTAGTTGTAATCCATAATGGGAGGGTTGTGTGGTGCTAAATGGTTCCTTTGATAAGTGGAACGGGGCGGCAGGTAACCTGGCAGTTTAGAGTGTTGGGGCTGTAACTGAAAGGTTGCTGGTTGGTGAAAAATATGTTGATGTGCCCTTAAGCAAGGCACTTAACCCTAATTGCTCCTGTAAGTCGCTCTGGATAAGAATACCTGCTCAATGAGTAAAATGTCAAATGTATAAGTTGATTGACGCTGGCCAGGCAAGGACTGGAGGACGGTCAGGTTATCATCGATATTCAAAGCAGCCGGACCTCCGAGTGATGAGAGCGAGAGAAACAGGGAGAGGGGGGAGGCAGAGAAAGGGTTTATAGGTTCATAGAGAGAGAAACAGAGAGAGGGTTTATAGGTTCCGAGAGAGAAACAGAGAGAGGGTTTATAGGTTCATAGAGAGAGAAACAGAGAGAGGGTTTATAGGTTCCGAGAGAGAAACAGAGAGAGGGTTTATAGGTTCCGAGAGAGAAACAGAGAGAGGGTTTATAGGTTCATAGAGAGAGAAACAGAGAGAGGGTTTATAGGTTCCGAGAGAGAAACAGAGAGAGGGTTTATAGGTTCCGAGAGAGAAACAGAGAAAGGGTTTATAGGTTCCGAGAGAGAAACAGAGAGGGTTTATAGGTTCACAGAGAGAGGGTTTATAGGTTCATAGAGAGAGAAACAGAGAGAGGGTTTATAGGTTCCGAGAGAGAAACAGAGAGAGGGTTTATAGGTTCCGAGAGAGAAACAGAGAAAGGGTTTATAGGTTCCGAGAGAGAAACAGAGAGAGGGTTTATAGGTTCCGAGAGAGAAACAGAGAAAGGGTTTATAGGTTCCGAGAGAGAAACAGAGAGAGGGTCTATAGGTTCACAGAGAGAGGATTTATAGGTTCACAGAGAGAGGGTTTATAGGTTCACAGAGAGAGGGTTTATAGGTTCACAGAGAGAGGGTTTATAGGTTCACAGAGAGAGGGTTTATAGGTTCCGAGAGAGAAACAGAGAGAGGGTTTATAGGTTCCGAGAGAGAAACAGAGAGAGGGTTTATAGGTTCATAGAGAGAGAAACAGAGAGAGGGTTTATAGGTTCATAGAGAGAGAAACAGAGAGAGGGTTTATAGGTTCCGAGAGAGAAACAGAGAGAGGGTTTATAGGTTCCGAGAGAGAAACAGAGAGAGGGTTTATAGGTTCATAGAGAGAGAAACAGAGAGAGGGTTTATAGGTTCCGAGAGAGAAACAGAGAGAGGGTTTATAGGTTCCGAGAGAGAAACAGAGAAAGGGTTTATAGGTTCCGAGAGAGAAACAGAGAGAGGGTTTATAGGTTCACAGAGAGAGGGTTTATAGGTTCATAGAGAGAGAAACAGAGAGAGGGTTTATAGGTTCCGAGAGAGAAACAGAGAGAGGGTTTATAGGTTCCGAGAGAGAAACAGAGAAAGGGTTTATAGGTTCCGAGAGAGAAACAGAGAGAGGGTTTATAGGTTCCGAGAGAGAAACAGAGAAAGGGTTTATAGGTTCCGAGAGAGAAACAGAGAGAGGGTCTATAGGTTCACAGAGAGAGAAACAGAGAGAGGGTTTATAGGTTCACAGACAGAGAAACAGAGAGAGGGTTTATAGGTTCACAGAGAGAGAAACAGAGAGAGGGTTTATAGGTTCACAGAGAGAGAAACAATGTCATTCTCCAATTACATTGAATGAACAACAGGACAAAATACAAACGTTCCAACCAAAAAGGCCTGGGTGTTGATGGTATCCTAAATTAAATGATCAAATATACAGACCACAAATTACAATTAGCTGTGTTTAAACTCTTTAACATCATCCTCAGCTCTGGCATCTTCCCCAATATTTGGAACCAAGGACTGGTCACCCCAATCCACAAACGTGGAGACAAATTTGACCCCAATAACTACCGTGGGATATGTGTCAACAGCAACCTTGGGAAAATCCTCTGCATTATCATTAACAGCAGACTTGTACATTTCCTTTGTGAAAATAATGTAATGAGCAAATGTCAAATTGTCTTTCTACCAAATGACCTTACAACAGACCACGTATTCCCCCTGCACACCATAATTGACAAACAAACAAAACAAAACAAAGACAAAGTCTTCTTATGCTTTGTTGATTTCAAAAAAGCTTTTGACTCAATTTGGCCTGAGAGTCTGTTATACAAATGAATGGAAAGTGGTGTTGGGGGAAAAACATACAACATTATAAAATCAATGTACTCAAACAACAAGTGTGCGGTTAAAATTGGCAAAACACACACACACATTACTTTCCACAGGGCCGAGGGCTGAGACAGGGATGCAGCTTAAGCCCCACCCTCTTCAACATACACTGCTCAAAAAAATAAAGGGAACACTTAAACAACACAATGTAACTCCAAGTCAATCACACTTCTGTGAAATTAAACTGTCCACTTAGGAAGCAACACTGATTGACAATAAATTTCACATGCTGTTGTGCAAATGGAAGAGACAACAGGTGGAAATTATAGGCAATTAGCAAGACACCCCCAATAAAGGAGTGGTTCTGCAGGTGGTGACCACAGACCACTTCTCAGGTCCTATGCTTCCTGGCTGATGTTTTGGTCACTTTTGAATGCTGGCAGTGCTTTCAGTCTAGTGGTAACATCATCAGGAGCATGCCCGGGCATTGTAGGGAGGTCATACAGGCACGTGGAGGCCACACACACTACTGAGCCTCATTTTGACTTGTTTCAAGGACATTACATCAAAATTGGATCAGCCTGTAGTGTGGTGTTCCACTTTAATTTTGAGTGTGACTCCAAATCCAGACCTCCATGGGTTGATAAATTTGATTTCCATTGATAATTTTTGTGTGATTTTGTTGTCAGCACATTCAACTATGTAAAGAAAAAAGTATTTAATAAGATCTAGGATGTGTTATTTTAGTGTTCCCTTTATTTTTTTGAGCAGTGTATATATCCACGAATTGACGAGGGTACTAGAACAGTCTGCAGCACCCGACCTCACCCTACTAGAATCTGAAGTCAAATGTCCACTGTTTGCTGATGATCTGGTGCTTCTGTCCACAACCAAGGAGGGCCTATAGCAGAACCTAGATCTTCTGCACAGACTCTGTCAGACCTTGGCCCTGACAGTAAATCTCAATAAGACAAATATAATGGTGTTCCAAAAAAGGTCCAGTTCCCAGGACCACGAATACGAATTCCATCTAGAGCAAACAAAAAAAACAGTACATACCTCGACCTAAACATCAGCACCACAGGTAACTTCCACAAAGCTGTGAACGATATGAGAGACAAGGCAAGAAGGGCCTTCTATGCAATCAAAAGGAACATCAAATTTGACATACAAATTAGGATCTGGCAAAAAATACTTGAATCAGTTACAGAACCCATTGCCCTTTATGGCTGTGAGGTCTGGAGTCTGCTCACCAACCAAGAATTCACGAAATGGGACAAACACCAAATTGAGACTCTGTATACAGAACTGTATGCAAAACTATCCCCTGTACAACGTAAAACACAAAATAATGCATCCAGAACGAATTAGGCCGATACCCGCTAATTATCAAAATCCAGAAAAGAGCCGTTAAATTCTACAACCACCTAAAGGGAAGCAATTCCCAAATCTTCCACAACAAAGCCATCACCTACAGAGAGATTAACCTGGAGAAGAGCCCCCTAAGCAAGCTGGTCCTGGGGCTCTGTTTATAAACACAAACAGACCCCACAGAGCCCTAGGACAGCAACACAATTAGACCCTTCCAAATCATAAGAAAACAAAAAGACAATTACTTGACACATTGGAAAGAATTTACCAAAAAACAGAGCAAACTAGAATTCCATTTGGCCCTAAACAGAGAGTACACAGTGGCAGAATACCCGACCACTGTGACTAACCCAAACTTAAGGAAATCTTTGACTATGTACAGACTTAGTGAGCATTTCCTTGCTATTGAGAGAGGCCACCGAAGGCAGACCTGGCTCTCAAGAGAAGACAGGCACACTGCCCACAAAATGAGTTGGAAACTGAGCTGCACTTCCTAACCTGCCAAATGTATGACCGTATTAGAGACACATATTTCTCTCAGATTACACAGACCCACAAAGAATTTGACAACAAATCCAATTTTGACAAATTCCCATATCTATTGGGTGAAATACCACAGTCTGCCATTACAGAAGCAAGATTTGTGACCTGTTGCCACAAGAAAATGGCAACCAGTGAAGAACAAACACCATTGTAAATACAACCTATATTTACTTTTATTCCATTTACTACTTTAACTATTTGCACATCATTAAAACACTGTATATATACATAATATGACATTTGAAATTGTAAGTGTAATGTTTACTGTACATTTTTTATCTATTTCACTTGCTTTGGCAATGTAAACCTACATTGCCATTAAAGCCCTTCAATTGAAATTGAATCGAATCGAGAAACAGAGGGTTTATAGGTTCACAGAGTGAAAAACAGAGAGAGGGTTTATAGGTTCACAACAGAAAGTACAGTAAGTAAGCCTTGCCAGAACGGCACCAACAACACGCAGGAGTTCAAAGATCAAGGCATGAATGGCCCATCACCGACGTCATCATCAGAGCAGTGATGTGAGAGGATTTTGTCGCCATGGCCACCCTCACGTCACTCCTACTATAAGTAAACATTACCCTTCAGTCTCTCCCTCTCCACCCGTCTCTCTCTATCTCAGAATCATTCATCTCCAGATGTGAATGTGTGTGTGTTCTCTAGAGAGGTTTTCCACAGGAATACTGCAGCTGATAGGAGAAAAAGATTTGCATAATGTTATAATAGGTAACGTCAGGAGGTCATAAGTACAGATTTATCACCGCCTGACCTGACAATCCAAACCCAGGGAGGGTGATGAAGCTTTAAAAGCAACAGTCTGTAAGATGTCCAGTCGTTTTAGTTGATGGAATATTCATTGCTACAATATGTCATCTTTATAAAACACTGAGGCAAAATATGTGTTTAGTAATCTGAGTGATGGGGCTGGGGAAATGTAACCACTCTCTGAACACAAACTCCAGATTGAGGCTTTAATGTCCTTGGACAGTGGAACTTTCTGAATGTAGATATCCCCAAAATGTCTCTGTATCAACTCTGCTGTGCTCCCATATCAACGTGTGGTCATGTTCCCCAATCAGCCTCATATCTCACACACAGGAGACATACGGGTACCACGTACCAATAATATTATATTGGTAGTAAACTTCCCACCAGAAGCACATTGACCCAAAGCACTACATTTTTTAATACCAAAGTGACTTATTTCACTACATAACTGGAGCGCCCTAATCCTAACTGTGATTTATTTCACTACAGAACTGGTGCTCCCTAATCCTAACTGTGACTTATTTCACTACAGAACTGATGCGCCCTAATCCTAACTGTGACTTATTTCACTACAGAACTGGTGTTCCCTAATCCTAACTGTGACTTATTTCACTACAGAACTGGAGCGCCCTAATCCTAACTGTGACTTATTTCACTACAGAACTGGAGCGCCCTAATCCTAACTGTGACTTATTTCACTACAGAACTGGTGTTCCCTAATCCTAACTGTGACTTATTTCACTACAGAACTGGAGCGCCCTAATCCTAACTGTGACTTATTTCACTACAGAACTGGTGCTCCCTAATCCTAACTGTGACTTATTTCACTACAGAACTGGAGCGCCCTAATCCTAACTGTGACTTATTTCACTACAGAACTGGTGCGCCCTAATCCTAACTGTGACTTATTTCACTACAGAACTGGTGCGCCCTAATCCTAACTGTGACTTATTTCACTACAGAACTGGTGCGCCCTAATCCTAACTGTGATTTATTTCACTACAGAACTGGTGCTCCCTAATCCTAACTGTGACTTATTTCACTACAGAACTGATGCGCCCTAATCCTAACTGTGACTTATTTCACTACAGAACTGGAGCGCCCTAATCCTAACTGTGACTTATTTCACTACAGAACTGGTGCTCCCTAATCCTAACTGTGACTTATTTCACTACAGAACTGGAGCGCCTCCAAACTCCAAACTAGTCCCACTTGGAACGCAGCCAGTCTTTCATTCCAAACCTGTCATTGTGCATTAATTTGGATTGTTAACATCTCTTACTACACAACCAGGGATGGGTGTACCAGCCCAGATCACAGTCACCAGGGAGGATTGTACCAGCCCAGATCAGTCACCAGGGAGGGTTGTACCAGCCCAGATCACAGACACCAGGGAGGATTGTACCAGCCCAGATCACAGTCACCAGGGAGGGTTGTACCAGCCCAGATCACAGTCACCAGGGAGGGTTGTACCAGCCCAGATCACAGACACCAGGGAGGATTGTACCAGCCCAGATCACAGTCACCAGGGATGGGTGTACCAGCACAGATCACAGTCACCAGGGAGGGGTGTACCAGCCCAGATCGTTAATATGCTAGATTAGTCAGCCAGGTTGGCCTGTCAGGTTTATATGCTAGATTAGTCAGCCAGGTTGATATGATATATTAGTCAGTCAGGTTGATATGTTAGATTAGTCAGTCAGGTTGATATGTTAGATTAGTCAGTCAGGTTGATATGATATATTATTCAGTCAGGTTGATATGATATATTAGTCAGTCAGGTTGATATGATATATTATTCAGTCAGGTTGATATGATATATTAGTCAGTCAGGTTGATATGATATATTATTCAGTCAGGTTGATATGATATATTAGTCAGTCAGGTTAATATGTTATATTAGTCAGCCAGGTTGATATGATATATTATTCAGTCAGGTTGATATGATATATTAGTCAGTCAGGTTGATATGATATATTATTCAGTCAGGTTGATATGGTAGATTAGTCAGTCAGGTTGATATGGTAGATTAGTCAGTCAGGTTAATATGTTAGATTAGTCAGTCAGGTTGATATGATATATTATTCAGTCAGGTTGATATGGTAGATTAGTCAGTCAGGTTGATATGGTAGATTAGTCAGTCAGGTTGATATGGTAGATTAGTCAGTCAGGTTGATATGGTAGATTAGACAGTCAGGTTGATATGGTATATTAGTCAGTCAGGTTAATATGTTAGATTAGTTTTAGGACCTCTATTGTTTTCACTATATGTTTTACCTCTTGGGGATGTCATTCGGAAACATTATGTTTACTTTCACTGCTATGCGGACGATTTACAGCTGTACATTTCAATGAAACAGAATTGCCCTGGAAGCCTGTGTTTCAGACATAAGGAAGTGGATGGCGGGCACATTTTTTACTTTTAAACTCAGACAAAACAGAGATGCTTGTTCTAGGTCCCAAGAAACAAAGAGATCTTCTGTTGGATATGACAATTAATCTTGATGGTTGTACAGTCGTCTCAAATAAAACTGTAAATGACCTCGGCGTTACTCTGGACCCTGATCTCTCTTTTGATGAACATATCAACATTTCTCTCCGAAAATTGTGCAGAAAAATGTATCCATGCTTTTGTCACTTCTAGATTAGATTACTGCAGTACTCTACTTTCCGGCTACCCAGATAAAACACTAAATTCACTTAAGTTAGTGCTCAACACAGCTGCTAGAATCTTGTCTAGAACCACAAAATGTGATCATATTACTCCAGTGCTAGCCTCTCTACACTGGCTTCCTGTTAAGGCAAGGGCTGATTTCAAGGTTTTACTGCTATCCTGCAAAGCATTACATAGGCTTGCTCCTACCTATATTTCCGATTTGGTCCTGCCGTTCATACCTACATGGACACTACGGTCACAAGACGCAGGCCTCCTTATTGTCCTAGAATTTCTAAGCAAACAGCTGGAGGCAGGGCTTTCTCCTATAGAGCTCTATTTTTATGGAATGGTCTGCCTACCCATGTCAGAGACCTCGACCTTTAAGTCTTTATTGAAGACTCATCTTTTCAGTAGGTACTATGATTGAGTGTAGTCTGGCCCAGGGGTGTGAAGGTGAACGGAAAAGCACTGGAGTGACGAACCACCTTTGCTGTTTCTGCCTGGTCGGTTTCCCTCTCTTCTCTCCACTGGGATTCTCTGCCTCTAACCCGATTATGAGGGCTGAGTCACTGGCTTACTGGTGCTCTTCCATGCCGTCCCTAGCAGGGTTGCGTCACTTGAGTGGGTTCAGTCTCTAACGTGATCTTCCTGTCCGGGTTCGCGCCCCCCTTGGGTTCGTGCCATGAGGGAGATCTTCGTGGGCTATAGATCATCTGTACAGCACTGTGTTGAGTGTTTTCAGGACCACAAGGCCTGCCATCCAAACCAGATAGTCAGTGCGGGAAGAAGAGCTGGGTGTTTGAGTTCACTACATGTATGGGTACCATAACGTGAACCATTACGGTGTCATAATATTATCAGTACCACTTTACTGTAGTTATGTATGCATTCATAAAGCCTTTATAACAGCAACATAAAAAATAACATCCATCATAGCCAGTCATAAGAGAGAGAGAGAGAAAATGCAGCGTGGTAAGTGTCCATAGTAGGTTTTAATGAAAAAAACGAAACAGTCCAAAACAATAAACTAAACGTGAAAAACCGAAACAGTACCGTGTGGTGAAACAAACACAAACACAGACACGGAAACAATCACCCACAAAATACAAAATATGGTTCCCAATCAGAGACAACGATAAACACATGCCTCTGATTGAGAACCAATCTAGGCAACCATAGATTTACATAAACACCTAGAATGAACACAATCCCATAAATCTACAAAAAACCCTAGACAAGTCAAAATACACATACATCACCCATGTCACACCCTGACCTAACCAAAATAACAAGGAAAACAAAGAATACTAAGGTCAGGTTGTGACATCACGAGAAAACAAAAAGATAATTACTTGACATATTGGAAATAATTATCAAAAAAACTGAGCAAACTAGAAAGCTATTTGTCCCTGAACAGAAAGTACACACACTGACCAATAGCCTTGCTATTGAGAAATTCTGCCGTAGTCAGACCTGACTCTCAAGAGAAGACATGCTATGTGCACACTGCCCACCAAATGAGGTGAAAACTGAGCTGCACTTCCTAACCTCCTGCCAAATGTATGACCTTATTAGAGACACATATTTCCCTCATATTTCACAGATCCACGAAGAATTCGAAAACAAACCCAATTCTGATAAACTCTCATATCTACTGGGTGAAATACCACAGTGTGTGATGGCACACAAGATTTGCAACCAGTGAAGAACAAACACCATTGTAAATTCAACCCATATTTATGCTTATTTATTTTATCTTGTGTCCTTTAGCCATTTGTACATTGTTAGAACACTGTATATATATATAATATGACATTTGTAATGTCTTTACTGTTTTGAAACTTCTGTATGTGTAATGTTTACTGTTAATTTTTGTTGTTTTTCACTTTATTTATTCACTTTGTATGTTGGCTACCTCACTTGCTTTGGCAATGTTAACACATGTTTCCCATGCCAATAAAGCCCTTGAATTGAATTGAATTGAATTGAGAGAGAGAGACAGAGAGACAGAGAGAGAGAGACAGAGAGAGAGAGAGACAGAGAGACACAGAGAGAGAGAGAGACAGAGAGAGAGAGACACAGAGAGAGAGACAGAGACAGAGAGAGAGAGAGACAGAGAGAGAGACAGAGAGAGAGAGAGAGAGAGAGACAGAGACAGAGACAGAGACAGAGACAGAGAGAACTTGTCCATTATCTTTATATGACTGTGTGGTTTCAGAGTTAACACACAGGTCATCGAGTACATGTGGTGTACTCAGAGCACTGCTATTTTAATAAATCTCTCTTTCTCGCTCTCTCTCTTAGTCTCTCTCTATATATATTTTTATCTCTCTCACTTTCTCTCTTTCTCTATATATTTTCTCTCTCTCTCTCTTTCCCTCTCTGTCTTCCACTAACCCCCCGTCTCTATTTATCTTTCCTGAATGAATGTCAGTCATGCGTGTTGATGACTGTGTCAACTTTAGCTCACTGATATTCCACAAAAAAATACCTTTATCTTTCCATTAGTCACATCCAGCTATGCTGACGCTGCCCGACTGGCACTGAAGACTGCGGTCGGATGATGTCATCGACATCCCCTAGGGTATGTCACTAGAGGTCAAGTGTCAAAGGTGAACTGTCCGATAGACTTATTGCTATGGTGACATCTACTTTGAGTCCATGCCGTCACTGTCCTGTGATGTGGTGTGGTTGTTGGTCTCTATATTCGGTCCGGCCCGTAGGCTACACACCTTTGGGAGTTTGTCTGTCAGATTGTTGTGGCGATAGTTCACCTCTGACCCTTGACCCCAACGGATGACGCCCAGGGGTCATCTTCAACTTTAACCTCTCTATTGACAAGGGTTCAAATTGCCACCGATGCAGAACCACCACGAAGCAGTTCTGTAGAATATTCCCTCAACACATTCCATTTCCATGCAGAGAAAACCCTGACTGTGCAGAACATGTCACAGAGAGAGACGTCTATGACCTCACAGACCCACATCATGTGACAAGGGTCATTTCTTCATTCATTCACACTATGAGGAAGAGAGGAACAGTTGAGCAATACTGAAAGTGGGGGAAGGAGGGTGGACGGAGAGAGGGGCTGAGGAGGGTGTGGAAGAGAGGGAGAGATGGGGGGGAGAAAGAGGAAGAGAGGAAGAAAAATGGTATGTTGAAAAAAAGGAGCACATGACAGGAAGCTGTGGTGATTGTCAGTTCGTTTAGTCAGGATTTTAAAAAATATATTTTTTTTATTTTACCTTTATTTAACTAGGCAAGTCAGTTAAGAACAAATTCTTATTTTCAATGACGGCCTAGGAACAGTGGGTTAACTGCCTGTTCAGGGGCAGAACGACTTGTACCTTGTCAGCTCGGGGATTTGAACTTGCAACCTTTCGGTTACTAGTCCAACACTCTAACCACTAGGCTACCCTGCCGCCCCGATGTGGTGTGTTTGTGTGTCAAATCAAATATTATTTGTCACGTGCTTCGTAAATAACAGGTGTAGACTAACAGTGAAATGCTTACTTACAGGTCCTTTTCCAACAATGCATAATTAAAGATAAAAAAAAATGTAAAATAGTGGTATGGGGAATAAATACACATGAAATAAAGAATAAAAATAACATGGTTTTATATAGGGAGTACCAGTACCAAGTCGATGTGCAGGGGAACGAGGTAATAACATGGTGATATATAGGGAGTACCAGTACCAAGTCGATGTGCAGGGGAACGAGGTAATAACATGGTGATATATAGGGAGTACCAGTACCAAGTCGATGTGCAGGGGAACGAGGTAATAACATGGTTTTATATAGGGAGTACCAGTACCAAGTCGATGTGCAGGGTAACGGGGTAATAACATGGTGATATATAGGGAGTACCAGTACCAAGTCGATGTGCAGGGGAACGAGGTAATAACATGGTTTTATATAGGGAGTACCAGTACCAAGTCGATGTGCAGGGTAACGAGGTAATAACATGGTGATATATAGGGAGTACCAGTACCAAGTCGATGTGCAGGGGAACGAGGTAATAACATGGTGATATATAGGGAGTACCAGTACCAAGTCGATGTGCAGGGGAACGAGGTAATAACATGGTGATATATAGGGAGTACCAGTACCAAGTCGATGTGCAGGGGAACGAGGTAATAACATGGTTTTATATAGGGAGTACCAGTACCAAGTCGATGTGCAGGGGAACGAGGTAATAACATGGTGATATATAGGGAGTACCAGTACCAAGTCGATGTGCAGGGGAACGAGGTAATAACATGGTGATATATAGGGAGTACCAGTACCAAGTCGATGTGCAGGGTAACGAGGTAATAACATGGTGATATATAGGGAGCACCAGTACCAAGTCGATGTGCAGGGGAACGAGGTAATAACATGGTTTTATATAGGGAGTACCAGTACCAAGTCGATGTGCAGGGTAACGAGGTAATAACATGGTGATATATAGGGAGTACCAGTACCAAGTCGATGTGCAGGGTAACGAGGTAATAACATGGTGATATATAGGGAGTACCAGTACCAAGTCGATGTGCAGGGTAACGAGGTAATAACATGGTGATATATAGGGAGTACCAGTACCAAGTCGATGTGCAGGGTAACGAGGTAATAACATGGTGATATATAGGGAGTACCAGTACCAAGTCGATGTGCAGGGGAACGAGGTAATAACATGGTGATATATAGGGAGTACCAGTACCAAGTCGATGAGCAGGGTAACGAGGTAATAACATGGTGATATATAGGGAGTACCAGTACCAAGTCGATGTGCAGGGGAACGAGGTAATAACATGGTGATATATAGGGAGTACCAGTACCAAGTCGATGTGCAGGGGAACGAGGTAATAACATGGTGATATATAGGGAGTACCAGTACCAAGTCGATGTGCAGGGTAACGAGGTAATAACATGGTGATATATAGGGAGTACCAGTACCAAGTCGATGTGCAGGGGAACGAGGTAATAACATGGTGATATATAGGGAGTACCAGTACCAAGTCGATGTGCAGGGTAACGGGGTAATAACATGGTGATATATAGGGAGTACCAGTACCAAGTCGATGTGCAGGGTAACGAGGTAATAACATGGTGATATATAGGGAGTACCAGTACCAAGTCGATGTGCAGGGGAACGAGGTAATAACATGGTTTTATATAGGGAGTACCAGTACCAAGTCGATGTGCAGGGGAACGAGGTAATAACATGGTGATATATAGGGAGTACCAGTACCAAGTCGATGTGCAGGGGAACGAGGTAATAACATGGTGATATATAGGGAGTACCAGTACCAAGTCGATGTGCAGGGGAACGAGGTAATAACATGGTGATATATAGGGAGTACCAGTACCAAGCCGATGTGCAGGGGAACGAGGTAATAACATGGTGATATATAGGGAGTACCAGTACCAAGTCGATGTGCAGGGGAACGAGGTAATAACATGGTGATATATAGGGAGTACCAGTACCAAGTCGATGTGCAGGGTAACGAGGTAATAACATGGTGATATATAGGGAGTACCAGTACCAAGTCGATGTGCAGGGGAACGAGGTAATAACATGGTGATATATAGGGAGTACCAGTACCAAGTCGATGTGCAGGGTAACGAGGTAATAACATGGTGATATATAGGGAGTACCAGTACCAAGTCGATGTGCAGGGTAACGAGGTAATAACATGGTGATATATAGGGAGTACCAGTACCAAGTCGATGTGCAGGGTAACGAGGTAATAACATGGTGATATATAGGGAGTACCAGTACCAAGTCGATGTGCAGGGGAACGAGGTAATAACATGGTGATATATAGGGAGTACCAGTACCAAGTCGATGTGCAGGGGAACGAGGTAATAACACGGTGATATATAGGGAGTACCAGTACCAAGCCGATGTGCAGGGGAACGAGGTAATAACATGGTGATATATAGGGAGTACCAGTACCAAGTCGATGTGCAGGGGAACGAGGTAATAACATGGTGATATATAGGGAGTACCAGTACCAAGTCGATGTGCAGGGGAACGAGGTAATAACATGGTGATATATAGGGAGTACCAGTACCAAGTCGATGTGCAGGGGAACGAGGTAATAACATGGTGATATATAGGGAGTACCAGTACCAAGTCGATGTGCAGGGGAACGAGGTAATAACATGGTGATATATAGGGAGTACCAGTACCAAGTCGATGTGCAGGGTAACGAGGTAATAACATGGTGATATATAGGGAGTACCAGTACCAAGTCGATGTGCAGGGGAACGAGGTAATAACATGGTGATATATAGGGAGTACCAGTACCAAGTCGATGTGCAGGGTAACGAGGTAATAACATGGTGATATATAGGGAGTACCAGTACCAAGTCGATGCACAGAGGTACGAGGTAATTGAGGTAACAATAGATAGATGATAGAATGTAGTAGCAGCGTATGTAGTGTGTGTGGGGGGGCGTCAGTTTATGTTTGTGGATAGAGAACAGTGTGTGAGTGTGTGGGGGGGGGGCGTCAGTTTAAGTTTGTGGATAGAGAACAGTGTGTGAGTGTGTGTGGGGGGGGGGCGTCAGTTTGTGGATAGAGAACAGTGTGTGGGGGGGGGGGGGGGGGGTCAGTTTGTGGATAGAGAACAGTGTGTGGGGGGGGGGGTCAGTTTGTGGATAGAGAACAGTGTGTGTGCATTAAGTCAGTGCAAGAGAGTCAATGCAGGTATTCCGGGTAGCCCTTTTCAAGTTTCAAGTTGGAATTTCACGTGCACAAGTACAGCAGACATGGATTCAACCACAAAGACCAGGGACGTTTTCCAGTGTCTCGCAAAGAAGACGGGTAAAACATTTTTAAAGTGGTTTAAAGTGGCAGTTAACCCACTGTTCCTAGGCCGTCATTGAAAATAAGAATGTGTTCTTAACTGACTTGCCTAGTAAAATAAAGGTCAAATAAAAAATAAAAAATAAAAACATGTTTTTCAACCACTCCACAAATTTCTTGTTAACATACTATAGTTTTGCAAGTCGGTTAAGACATCTACTTTGTGCGTGACACAAGTTATTTTTCAAACAATTGTTTACAGACAGATTATTTCACTTATAATTCAGTGTATTACAATTCCAGTGGGTCAGAAGATACATTAAGTTGACTGTGCCTTTAAACAGCTTGGAAAAATCCAGAAAAGTATGTCATGGCTTTAGAGGCTTCTGATAGGCTAATTGACGTAATTTCAGTCAAATGGAGGTGTACCTGTGGATGTATTTCAAGGCCTACCTTCAAACTGAGTGCCTCTTTGCTTGACATCATGGGAAAATCAAAAGAAATAAGCCAAGACCTCCACAAGTCCGGTTCATCATTGGGAGCAATTTCCAAACGCCTGAAGGTACCACGTTCATCTGTAAAAACAATACTACGCCAGTATAAACACCATGGGACCACACAGCCGTCTTACCGCTCAGGAAGGAGATGCGTTTTGTCTCCTAGAGATGAACGTACTTTGGTGCGAAAAGTGCAAATCAATCCCAGAACAACAGCAAAGGGCCTTGTGAAGATGCTGGAGGAAACAGGTACAAAAGTACCTATATCCACAGTAAAACGAGTCCTATATCAACATAACCTGAAAGGCCGCTCAGCAAGGAAGAAGCCACTGCTCAAAAACCGACATAAAAAAGCCAGACTGCGGTTTGCATCTGCACATGGGGACAAAGATCGTACTTTCTGGAGAAATGTCCTCTGGTCTGATGAAACAAAAATAGAACTGTTTGACCATAATGACCATCGTTATGTTTGGAGGGAAAAATGGGGAAGCTTGCAAGCCGAAGAACACCATCCCAACCGTGAAGCACGGGGGTGGCAGCATCATGTTGTGGGGGTGCTTTGCTGCAGGAGGGGACTGGTGTACTTCACAAAATAGATGGCTTCATGAGGAAGGAAAATTATGTGGATATATTGAAGCAACATCTCAAGACATCAGTTAAGGCTTTAAATCAAGTTAAATCTTGGTCGCAAATTGGTCTTCCAAATGGATAATGACCCAAAGCATACTTCCAAATGTGTGGCAAAATGGCCTAAGGACAACAAAGTCAAGGTATTGGAGAGGCCATCACAAAGCCCTGACCTCAAATCATATAGAAAATGTGTGGGTAGAACTGAAAAAGCATGTGCGCCCAAGGAGGCCTACAAACCTGATTCAGTTCCACCAGCTCTATCAGGAGGAATGGGCAAAAATTCACCCAACGTATTGTGGGAAGCTTGTGGAAGGCTACCTGAAACGTTTGACACAAGTTAAACAATTTAAAGGCAATGCTACCAAATATTTTTGAGTATATGTAAAATTCTGACCTATTTGTAATGGAAGAAATGATAGCTGAAATAAATCATTCTCTACTATTATTCTGACATTTCACATTCTTAAAATAAAGTGGTGATCCTAACTGACCTAAGACAGGGCATTTTAAACTAGGATTAAATGTCAGGAATTGTGAAAAACTGAGTTTAATTGTATTTGGCTAAGGTGTATGTAAACTTCCAACTTCAACTGCATTTGATAGGAGAAAACTGAGGATGGATCAACAACATTGTAGTTACTCTACAATACTAACCTAAGAGACAGAGTGAACAGAAGGAAGCCTGTACAGAATAAAAATATTCCAAAACATGCATCCCTGTATCAACAAGGCACTAAAGTTATACTGCAAAAAATGTGACAAAGCAATTCACTTTTTGTCCTGAATACAAAGTGTTGTATTGGATTTGCCCCAAACATAACACATTATTGAATATCACAATCCATATTTTCAAGCATGGTGGTGACTGCATCATGTTATGGGTATGTTTGTAATCGTTGAGGACAGGGTAGTTTTTCAGGATAAAAAAGAAACTTATCAAAGCACAGGCAAAATCCTAGAGGAAAACCTGGTTCAGTCTGCTTTCCACCAGACACTGGGAGATGAGTTCACCTTTCAGCAGGACAATAACCTAAAACACAAGGCCAAATCTACACTGGAGTTGTTTACCAAGATGACAGTGAATATTTTCCGAGTGGCCGAGTTCCCGTTTTGACCTAAATCTGCTTGAAAATCTATGGCAAGACATGAAAATGGTTGTGTGGCAATGATCAACAACCAATTTGACAGAGCCTTAAGAATTCTGTACAATCCAGCTATAAAAAGCTTTTAGATACTTATCCATAAAGACTCACAGCTTTAATCGCTGCCAAAGGGGTTTTCTACCATTTATTGATTCAGGAGTGTGAATACTTATGTAAATGAGATATTTCTGTAATTCATTTTCAATAAATTTGCTAACATTTCTAAAACACGTTTTCACTTTGTCATTGTGTGGTATTATTGTGTGTAGATGGGTGAGAGAGAAAAATCTATTTAATCCATGTTTTATTCAGGCTGTAACACAAAATGTGGAATAAGTTGAGGGGTAAGAATACTTTCTGAAGGCTCTGTATATACAAGGTAAGTTCCAATACCATATTCACAATGTGCAGGGATACTGGAATGAGAAAGGTAGATATATATAGGGGAAAGGTGACTAGGCATAATGATATGTGATAAACAGAGTAGAAGCAGTGTAGAGTTTGTGTGTGTGTGTGTGTGTGTGTGTGTGTGTGTGTGTGTGTGTGTGTGTGTGTGTGTGTGTGTGTGTGTGTGTGTGTGTGTGTGTGTGTGTGTGTGTGTGTGTGTGTGTGTGTGTGTGTGTGTGTGTGTGTGTGTGTGTGGTGAGCTGTGATTGTGTGCACGTTCGCATGTGTGTCTGTGTGTAGTAATCAGCTGAGTACCCTGAGTAGCCTTTTTCCACTGGGGAAGACAAACCTGTTCCATACCACGTGATTCTCTCTGTCACATACACTCTCTACACACACTTTCCCCATTCACAGCAGACAGTACTTCCTCCTAGAGTAGAGTTGACCTGAGAGTGAATGGAAAATTGTGATGAGCTGCTGTGTGTTTTATCATAGGGGACACAGTCAAAGACCCTGATACTGACACACAGCCCTGGGAGAAACATTCAGTCAGTGGGTGAAAGGCTGAGAGGGGTAAGATGTTGAAAGGGAGAGAGGGGTAAGATGGTGAAAGGGAGAGAGGGGTAAGATGGTGAAAGGCTGAGAGGGGTAATATGGTGAAAGACTGAGAGGGGTAAGATGGTGAAAGGCTGAGAGGGGTAACATGGTGAAAGACAGGGGGGTAAGATGGTGAAAGGCTGAGAGGGGAAAGATGGTGAAATGCTGAGAGGGGTAAGATGGTGAAAGACAGAGGGGTAAGATGGTGAAAGGCTGAGAAGGGTAAGATGGTGAAAGGGAGAGAGGGGTAAGATGGTGAAAGGCTGAGAGGGGTAATATGGTGAAAGGCTGAGAGGGGTAATATGGTGAAAGACTGAGAGGGGTAAAATGGTGAAAGGCTGAGAGGGAGGAGTGGCTTGGGACAAGTCTCTGAATGTCCTTGAGTGGCCCAGCCAGAGCCTGGACTTGAACCCAATCGAACATTTCTGGAGAGACTGAAAAGAAGGAGAGAAACTCCCAACATACAGGTGTGCCAAGCTTTTAGTGTCATACCCAAGAAGACTTGAGGCTGTAATCGCTGCCAAAGGTGTTTCAACAAAGTACTGAGTAAAGGATCTGAACACTCAATGTAAATGTCATATTTTGTGTTTTTTGTTTTTAATACATTTGCAAAAATGTTGCTTTCTCATTTTGGGGTATTGTGTGTACATTGAGGAGGGAAAAAAGCAATTTAATCAACTTTAGAATACATTTGAACCTTTATTTAACCAGTCAAGTCAGTTAATAACACATTCTTATTTACAATGACAGTCTACTGGGGAACTGCCTTGTTCAGGGGCAGAGTGACAGATTTTTACCTTGTCAGCTTTGGGATTCGATCCAGAAACCTTTCGGTTACTGGCCCAACGCTCTAACCTCTAACTAGGCTACCTACCGCCCCAAGGCACCTAGTGGTTGTAACGTAACAAAATGTGGAAAAGTCAAGGGGTCTGAATACTTTCCGAAGGCACTGTATGCCCACCCAGCCCGCCCAATGGCTGCGCCCCTGCCCAGTCTTGTGAAATCAATAGATTAGGGCCTAATTATTATTTTTTTATTAACTGATTTCCTTATATGAACTGTAACTCAGCAACATCTTTGAAATTGTTTTATGTTGCATTCATATTTTTGTTCAGTATATTCAATTCAATTCGAGTCTTGATTGTCAGTTGTTGTAAAAGGAACCAAAACGTCTGACTCCTCTGTAAACTTAAGGGTTAACCTCACAAAGCAGAGACTGAAATCTGAGAACTGACAGAGGAAACAGAAAGAGAGAGAGGAAATGGGGACTGGTGACTTCTGGGTATTGAAGAGAAGAGGAAGAATCCCTCCCTCGCATTGAGGGCTGTCCTTCTGCTATTCTGACTGACACAACCCACTCTCTCTCCCCCACTCTCTCTCTCTGTCTCTTTCCATCCCTTCCTCCTCAGTTAGTGCTGTCTTTGGTCTGACAAGGCAGGACTGGACAGGAAACCACAGAGGGAGACCACATTCAGTGTCGTGCACAGACGGTACTTGCTGAACTGTTAAATTGTTCCCTCACTTACTGCTCTGGGCTAATTCAGCCTCAAGGAATGTGCTAGAGTCACACTTCCTCCTGGATATGACAGCACTTCCTCCTGAATATGACAGCACTTCCTGTCCTCAACGCTACTGATGTAACCCCACCCTCTCCCTGCTTCCCTCACTCCTCCTCCCTCAACCCTCTCTTCCCCTCACCCCCGCCCAATCTGCTTCCTCTTAAAGTTAAAGGTTTTAAGGGGACATTAGCAACAGCCACAATCAATGGATCTCTGAGGCACCTGTACAGTACGCCTCTCTAGCTTAGCACAGGACTACAATGGATCTCTGAGGCACCTGTACAGTACGCCTCTCTAGCTTAGCACAGGACTACAATGGATCTCTGAGGCACCTGTACAGTACGCCTCTCTAGCTTAGCACAGGACTACAATGGATCTCTGAGGCGCCTGTACAGGACGTCTCTCTAGCTTAGCACAGGACTAGAATGGATCTCTGAGGCACCTGTACAGGAAGCCTCTCTAGCTTAGCACAGGACTAGAATGGATCTCTGAGGCGCCTGTACAGGACGCCTCTCTAGCTTAGCACAGGACTACAATGGATCTCTGAGGCACCTGTACAGGATGCCTCTCTAGCTTAGCACAGGACTACAATGGATCTCTGAGGCGCCTGTACAGGACGCCTCTCTAGCTTAGCACAGGACTACAATGGATCTCTGAGGCTCCTGTACAGGACACCTCTCTAGCTTAGCACAGGACTACAATGGATCTCTGAGGCGCCTGTACAGGACGCCTCTCTAGCTTAGCACAGGACTACAATGGATCTCTGAGGCTCCTGTACAGGACGCCTCTCTAGCTTAGCACAGGACTACAAACAGCTGTCATTCAGTCATTCGTTGAATTGACATTTTCTTTCTATCCTGTATGGGAAAGTTTAAATGCATCGATTGAGTTGAAATGGAATGAAGCACAACCTTACTAAGTCATCCCTATCTAGGGTTAAAGTTCAGGTTAGGTTTAAGGTTAGGTTTAAGGTTAGGTTTAAAGTTAGGGTCCCATTCTTAGCCTGGTCAGATATAGAAAAGACTGTGGGATACACTTTTGTTATTAAACAATGGTTATTTGTGTGGTGTTTGCACAATCTGATCCACTTTATCACTGTGATTATTACAATGAGAACTAAAGTGAGCACCAAAAGTATTGGGACAGTGACAATGTTGTTGTTGTTTTGACTCTGTACTTTGGATTTGAAATGATACAATGACTATGAGGTTAACGTGCAGACTGTCAGCTTTAATTTGAGGGCATTTTCATCCATATCGGGTCAACCCGAAATTACTGCACTTTTTGCACATAGTCCTCCCATTTTAGGCCCACGAAGGTATTGGGAAAAATGTACTTATATGTGTATTAAAGTTGTAAAAAGTTTAGCATTTTGTCCCATATTCCTAGGATGCAATGATTAAATCAGTCTTGAGACTACCACATTGTTGGATGCATTTGCTTTTTTGATTTGGTTGTACTTCAGATTATTTTGTGACCAGGCAGGGTAGCCTGAGGCACCTGTACAGGATGCCTCTCTAGCTTAGCACAGGTTAGGTTAGAGTGTTGGGCTAGTAACCGAAAGGTTGCAAGTTCAAATCCCCGAGCTGACAAGGTACAAATCTGTCGTTCTGCTCCTGAACAGGCAGTTAACCTACTGTTCCTAGGCCGTCATTGAAAATAAGAATTTGTTCTTAACTGACTTGCCTAGTAAAATAAAAAAATAGTAATGAACGATAAATAATGTATTGTCGTTTTGGAGTCACTTTTACTATAAGTAAAAATAGAATGTTTCTAAACACTTCTACATTCATGTGGGTGATACCATGGTTACGGATAATCCTGAATTAATCGTCAATTATGATGAGTGAGAAAGTTTACAGACAAACAAATATCATACCTGCCACAAAAATAAAAAATAATGGGGTTCTGATATTTGTGCGTCTGGATCTTTCTCAGTCAGAATGATCCATAATTCACTCAGGACTGTAAATGTCTTAACAGTTCAAAATGCCCTCAAATTAAAGATGACAGTCTGCACTTTAACATCATGGTCATTGTATCATTTAAAATCCAAAGTGATGGAGTACAGAGACAGAACAACATGTATCACTGTCCCAATACTTTTGGATCTCATTGTATGATTCACTCACTGAAGTCCTGCTCCAAGACTCATGGGATGGAGCCAAGGGACTCACTCAGTCCAAAACCCCCTTACTTCCCTCTCCTTCACACACACAGACAAACACATATGCACACACACACGTGCACGTGTACACACACGCTGGCACGCGCACACACACACACGTGCACGTGTACACACACGCTGGCACGCGCACACACACACACACACAGGGCTGACTGGTTGCCCTACTGTATCAACCAGTCTGCCCTACTGTATCACCTGCTCAGAAGACCAATACTCGGGGAACTAAAACCCTTTTCTTATTAAAATGCTAAAGAAGTGTCTTAAATGCATTCATTCCATGGTAGAAATATAGTATGCTGTATGTAGGCAATTACCACTGGATCTGCCAAGAGGTCTGGACTATTATAGCACATGATAACCACAGAGTCACTGGTTCAAGCTTCCATCTCGCTGTTCCTTCTTAACTGCTACATTAGTAATGAAGTTATTAGAGATATTGAGGGAGCGTTGACCCTTCACCTACTTTACTCTGTATGATTGTAATGTGTCTGAATATGACTAAACCTAACCTTAGCCACAATGGATTAACATGTGCCCACTGTTTCAAATGAGCAATGTGCTACAGGCACGTTGTGGCAGGGTAGCCTAGTGGTTAGAGCGTTGGACTAGTAACCGGAAGGTTGCAAGTTCATATCCCCGAGCTGACAAGGTAGAAATCTGTCGTTCTGCCCCTGAACAGGCAGTTAACCCACTGTTCCTAGGCCATCATTGTAAATAAGAATTTGTTCTTAACTGACTTGCCTAGTTAAAAAAAAAAATATGGGAACATCCCTGTGTCTTATTTAAAAAACATAAAAAATAGTTACAACATTCAACTGACAAAAATAAAGGCGGGTTTGTAAAAAAAAAACTCACCCGTAGAGTAAAGATCTCCTCCAGTGATATCAATCTCTAACAACAAAAAGTCCCATCTCATGTGTTGCCCTTACAGAAAAGATTGCATTACAGCAGAATAACAGTTATACTGCGATCTAACCACAAAATTACTGCAATAAAAAATACATTATTTTTGGACAGAGTATTGCAGTATACTGCACTTTGACTGAAATATTTTTTCCAGAGGGTGATGATACAGATTTGTTGTGAACAGTGCCACCACATGGCTTTTTTCGTTGTCAATATTGACCACATGCATCAAGTAGGAGAGACTACATTGATGAATGTCTTTTTAATGGAAAAACTATGGAAACCAAGATAAACGAAATCTTTACCCAATGCAATCCTTCTAACAATAAGATGTATTATGTTTGGTATAACTAAGGCATGTGGAATGTACTATCATAATCCTTTGGAGAGCACAAGTCTCTGACAAGAATGTCCTGTAACGCAAACTTAAAAGTACCCAATGTGTGTTACTCACAATGGGAAATAAACCCCCCATTAATAAAATAAATAAATATTGAAACACGCTATAACTAGACCATTGTGCCCAAACCAATTTAACATCAACGTCTCACTGCAGAGCGACCTCAAGGTCCTAATCCCCAGATCTGCTTTCACTCCTGAATTAGTCATAGGTCATATAGGAATGCACAGGAGTGGTGTTGTTGACAAATATAGCGCGAGTAGACAGAGCTTCCCACTGAGTCCTCCTCCAGTCTGCAAAACACGGGTACGGCTCAGTGGATGAAAGCAAAGTGAAGTAGTTTACTGGCATTATTATATAAATCCTGTGACTCGGTGCGTTACGATGCAAACCTCTAGAAACAACACTCGGCACATCCGATGAGTCATGGCAGAGAGCAGCCTGTAACCTGACAGGAATCTAAGGGAATTCTACCAGAATGTGGCTTTACATGCATTAGCGATGCGCTGGTTGACTCATAACCCGCAGTCCCCGTGATTATATCTGTAGGGCGGACAGGTTTAGGGGTTGGAGGCGCCATATGGAGGGTGTGACGCAATTGCGGAGCCTCTGGAGGCACGCAGAGGCCAAATTGAGCTCCGTACCGCGTCGCTGTGCACCTCTCAAATTGTTCAACAATTTGGGAGGGCTTCGTATAGCTCTGCATTGACATGATTGGTTGAGGGTAGGTGAGGGCAAGAGGTACTGTATAAACACAAACTCACTTCCTTGACAACTTCCTTCACAACAGCTCTAGCACTGCTCGGGAAGTGCAAGAAGTATGAATGCCCTGACTTCTGCAGAGGCCATTTCACTGTAAATGATGCACGACCTATGCAGAGGTCAGCATAAACATACAGCGCCTTTAAGGTAGTTCAATGTACCATAGCTATGTGGTAAAACACAAAGACAAAATGGTGTGTTAACCTCTCAATCAAAACAGAGTGCCTTAGACACACCCACTCCTGTCCACACCTCTACTACTTTCATTTAGACACACCTACTCCTGTCCACACCTCTACTACTTTAATTTAGACACACCCACTCCTGTCCACACCGTTACTACTTTAATTTAGACACACCCACTCCTGTCCACACCTCTACTACTTTCCTTTAGACACACCCACTCCTGTCCACACCTCTACTACTTTAATTTAGACACACCCACTCCTGTCCACACCTCTACTACTTTCATTTAGACACATCCACTCCTGTCCACACCGCTACTACTTTCATTTAGACACAGCCACTCCTGTCCACACACCTACTACTTTCCTTTAGACACACCCACTCCTGTCCACACCACTACTACTTTAATTTAGACACACCCACTCCTGTCCACACCTCTACTACTTTCATTTAGACACACCCACTCCTGTCCACACGCCTACTACTTTCCTTTAGACACACCCACTCCTGTCCACACACCTACTACTTTCCTTTAGACACACCCACTCCTGTCCACACCTTACTACTTTAATTTAGACACACCCACTCCTGTCCACACCTCTACTACTTTCATTTAGACACACCCACTCCTGTCCACATGCCTACTACTTTCCTTTAGACACACCCACTCCTGTCCACACACCTACTACTTTCCTTTAGACACACCCACTCCTGTCCACACACCTACTACTTTCCTTTAGACACACCCACTCCTGTCCACACACCTACTACTTTCCTTTAGACACACCCACTCCTGTCCACACACCTACTACTTTCCTTTAGACACACCCACTCCTGTCCACACACCTACTACTTTCCTTTAGACACACCCACTCCTGTCCACACACCTACTACTTTCATTTGGACACCACCTCACCATATTGGGCTGCAGCTACCCAGTTCTCTTCACATCCGGAGGGACACAGGACCGCAACCGCAAAGGGCATGTGCGCTTGGTGACTCACAGGGCGCGCGAGGAACCTATTTCTGGGACGTATTTATAGAGCCATGCGCACATGTGGAAACAAAGTTCTACTACAGTAGTTGACAGACAGGAGACAAGAGACTGAATCTGAAGAACAGACAGGAGACAAGAGACTGAATCTGAAGGACAGACAGGAGACAAGAGACTGAATCTGAAGGACAGACAGGAAACAAGAGACTGAATCTGAAGGACAGACAGGAGACAAGAGACTGAATCTGAAGGACAGACAGAGCAGTGTGCTCAGATTCTGGAACACAGGTTTTTTTTTTCATGTGTGTGTTCTTCATTGCACTGTCCTTGTTAATTCCTGTTGACTGTTGAACAACTGAATGGCGATATGAGATCGTGTCATTGTAATACCTTTACTGTGGGACTAAGATACAATATGCTTGCCCTGTAGTCCTAGTGAAAGTTGCATAACGCAATTAAGAAAGCTGCCAGGAATTCAAATGGGGAAAAAAGAATAGCTAAATATTTCATTAAACTAATAGGGAGTCCTTCAAATGTGGGAAACATGAATAAACAAGTTATAGACATGTTTTCTAAGCAGGACCAGAAAGGGAATAAACTACATCATGATCAGATTGCACTGTGATGGTCCTGATGTTTCAGAAGTGATGCTGAAGCATCGTAAAAGGCACCTTCAAATGTAACTGCATAAACTGTATTTAAAATCATAAAATATCAATTCCATGTACTAGCATATTCTTGTTGAGAAACAGAATCTTTCCAATCCTTAATCTCCCTCTCCCTATCCCATGAACATGCTTCTAACCCAGTGAACCTTGTCCGTCACATTTTTTCAACAGCTCACCACTTCCACAACTGACTGTGCTTCCTTCCCTCTGGGCTGGTGAAATATTATTCTACCCTACTGTACATCCAGTTTCCTCTCCCAAAACATTGACATGTGTTTTATGTGCTGAAGTGTGTGTGACTCACGGGATATAAGAGTAAAAACTAACTGGAATGGAACGCACACCAGCTGAGTCACCCACTTAAAATACACCTTCATCATTTAACAACTGCTTTGAACTAAGAATCTGTTCTTTCTTGTATGGGTGGGTGTCAGAGGAGGCTGGTGGGAGGCGTTATAGGAGGACAGGCTCATTGTATTGGCTGGAATGGAATTAATGGAAGGGTATCAAACACATGTAACAAATGAAACATGTTTGACTCCGTTCCATTTGAATATGTCTGATGTGTGGAGTAATTACAATGTTGTTAAATCCGTCCTC
Organism: Oncorhynchus kisutch; assembly: GCF_002021735.2. Taxonomy (NCBI): domain Eukaryota; kingdom Metazoa; phylum Chordata; class Actinopteri; order Salmoniformes; family Salmonidae; genus Oncorhynchus; species Oncorhynchus kisutch. Next base: position 68,990,243 of record NC_034175.2, on the reverse strand, counting down.
GGTTGTCTCCTATCACAGCCATTAAACTCTGTAACTGTTTTAAAGTCACCATTGGCCTCATGGTGAAATCCCCGAAGGGTTTCCTTCCTCTACGGCAACTGAGTTAGGAAGGACGCCCGTATCTTTGTAGTGACTGGGTGTATTGATACACCATCCAAAGTGTAATTAATAAATAATTAATAAACATGCTCAAATGGATATTCAATGTCAGTTTTTTTATATTTTTGATTTGCCAATATGTGCCCTTCTTTGCAAGGCATTTGAAAACCTCCCTGGTCTTTATGGTAAAATCAGTGTTTGAAATTCACTGCCTGACTGAGGGACCTTACAGATAATTGTATGTGCGGGGTACAGAGATGAGGTAGTCATTAAAAAAATCATTTTAAACACATGCAAATTATTATATGATTTGTGAAGCACAATTTTATGCACACTTGTGTGACGGGTCTATGGGTACAGGTGTCTATGGGTACAGGTGTCTATGGGTACAGGTGTCTATGGGTACAGGTGTCTATGGGTACAGGTGTGTATGGGTACAGGTGTCTATGGGTACAGGTGTGTATGGGTACAGGTGTGTATGGGTACAGGTGTCTATGGGTACAAGTGTGTATGGGTACAGGTGTCTATGGGTACAGGTGTGTATGGGTACAGGTGTCTATGGGTACAAGTGTGTATGGGTACAGGTGTCTATGGGTACAGGTGTCTATGGGTACAGGTGTCTATGGGTACAACTGTGTATGGGTACAGGTGTCTATGGGTACAGGTGTCTATGGGTACAAGTGTGTATGGGTACAGGTGTCTATGGGTACAGGTGTGTATGGGTACAGGTGTCTATGGGTACAGGTGTCTATGGGTACAGGTGTGTATGGGTACAGGTGTCTATGGGTACAAGTGTGTATGGGTACAGGTGTCTATGGGTACAGGTGTGTATGGGTACAGGTGTCTATGGGTACAAGTGTGTATGGGTACAGGTGTCTATGGGTACAGGTGTCTATGGGTACAGGTGTCTATGGGTACAGGTGTCTATGGGTACAAGTGTGTATGGGTACAGGTGTCTATGGGTACAGGTGTGTATGGGTACAGGTGTGTATGGGTACAGGTGTCTATGGGTACAGGTGTGTATGGGTACAGGTGTGTATGGGTACAGGTGTCTATGGGTACAGGTGTGTATGGGTACAGGTGTCTATGGGTACAGGTGTCTATGGGTATGGGTACAGGTGTCTATGGGTATGGGTACAGGTGTCTATGGGTATGGGTACAGGTGTCTATGGGTATGGGTACAGGTGTCTATGGGTACAGGTGTCTATGGGTACAGGTGTGTATGGGTACAGGTGTGTATGGGTACAGGTGTGTATGGGTACAGGTGTCTATGGGTACAGGTGTCTATGGGTACAGGTGTCTATGGGTACAGGTGTGTATGGGTACAGGTGTCTATGGGTACAGGTGTCTATGGGTACAGGTGTCTATGGGTACAGGTGTGTATGGGTACAGGTGTGTATGGGTACAGGTGTCTATGGGTACAGGTGTCTATGGGTACAGGTGTCTATGGGTACAGGTGTGTATGGGTACAGGTGTCTATGGGTACAGGTGTGTATGGGTACAGGTTTGTATGGGTACAGGTGTGTATGGGTACAGGTGTGTATGGGTACAGGTGTCTATGGGTACAGGTGTGTATGGGTACAGGTGTCTATGGGTACAGGTGTGTATGGGTACAGGTGTCTATGGGTACAGGTGTGTATGGGTACAGGTGTCTATGGGTACAGGTGTCTATGGGTACAGGTGTCTATGGGTACAGGTGTGTATGGGTACAGGTGTGTATGGGCACATTCTTATCCCTGAATGTATTTAGGCCACAGCAAAAGTGGTTGAATACTTATTGACTTAAGACACTTCAGCTTTTCAATTGTAATTCATTTGCAAACATTTCTAAAAACATAATTCCACTTTGAATATTATGGGATATTGTGTGTAAGCCAGTCACATGAGATCTCTATGAAATGAATGTTAAGTTCTGGCTCGAACACAACAACATGTGGAAAAGGTTGAGGGGTTGTGAGTCCTTTCTGAAGATACTGTATTATTACTGGTGTCACTACGTCAGACTTGCCACTGGACGACCTCTCAAGTTTAGCTAGAGGGACACCTACTGGCTATGCATTAGTTCTGCACACTACAATTATAAGACCAGAATGTTCATACATAAAAGGCCTAACGCAGCCATTTTCATCTCAATATCAAATCATGAAGTACCTTACTGACTGTTTTCAATTAAAATGGTAAAAAATCTATTAAAAAAAAGACACATTTCTCAAACAAGAATTTAGCTAGGACTGGCTGGGAGTGGTCTGAGTAGGGAGGGAAAACTGAAAACTAGCTGTTATTGGCCGAGATGTTTGGAACTCTTTCTTTTTGGTCTATTAACTAATTAAACCCCGGACAAATCTCCATCCAAACAAAACAGGCTGAAATTTTCTGCGGTCATTTCAAACAGTTTTTACACTAAAAGGGCATTATTATAATTTTCACAATTTCACATTATTATTCCAACCTCATAGTGTGGAAATATATTTAAAACACAGAGGAATCACATTTTTGACTGCACTGGGCCTTTAGCTAAGTAAGGCAACCCAAGATTCTTTATTCAATTAGTTCAATTAATCAATCAATCAAATGTATTCATAAAACACTTTTTACATCAGCAGACGTCACAAAGTGCTGTACAGAAACCCACTCTAAAACCCCAAACAGCAAGCAATGCAGGTGTGGAAGCACGGTGGCTCAGAAAAACTCCCTAGAAAGGCCAAAACCTAGGAAGAAACCTAGAGAGGTACCAGGCTATGAGGGGTGGCTAGCCCTCTTCTGTCTGTGCCGGGTGGAGATTATAACAGAACATGGCCAAGATCAAATGTTCATAAATGACCAGCAAGGTCAAATAATAATAATCACAGTAGTTGTCAAGAGTGCAACAAGTCAGCACCTCAGGAGTAAATAACAGTTGGCTTTTCATAGCCGATCATTAAAAGTATCTCTACCACTCCTGCTGTCTCTAGAGAGTTGAAAACAGCAGGTCTGGGGCAGGTAGCACGTCCGGTGAACAGGTCAGTGTTCCTTAGCTGCAGGCAGAACAGTTGAAACTGGCGCAGCAGCACGGCCAGGTGGACTGGGGACAGCAAGGAGTCATCATGCCAGGTAGTCCCGAGGTATGGTCTTAGGGCTCAAGTCGTCCGAAAGAGAGAAAGAAAGAGATAATTAGAGAAAGCACACTTAAATTCACACAGGAAACCGGATAAGACAGGAGAAATACTCCAGATATAACAGACTGACCCTAGCCCCCCGACACAAACTACTGCAGCATAAATACTGGAGGCTGAAACAGGAGGGGTCAGGAGACATTGTGGCCCCATCCAATGATACCCCTGGACAGGGCCAAACAGGCAGGATATAATCCCACCCACTTTGCCAAAGCACAGCCACCCACACCACTAGAGGGATATCTTCAACCACCAACTTACCATCCTGAGACAAGGCCGAGTACAGCCCACAAGATCTCAGCCACGGCACGAACCCAAGGGGGGCGCCAACCCAGACAGGAAGGCCACGTCAGTGACTCAACCCACCCCTCCTAGGGATGGCAAGGAAGAGCACCAGTAAGCTAGTGACTCAGCCCCTGTAATAGGGTTAGAGTCAGAGAATCCCAGTGGAAAGAGGGGAACCGGCCAGGCAGAGACAGCAAGGGCGGTTCGTTGCTCCAGAGCCTTTCCGTTCACCTTCACACTCCTGGGCCAGACTACACTCAATCATATGACCTAGTGAAGAGATGAGTCTTCAGTAAAGACTTGAAGGTTGAGACCGAGTCTGCGTCTCTCACATGGGTAGGCAGACCATTCCATGAAAATGGAGCTCAATAGTAGAAGGCCCTGCCTCCAGCTGTTTGCTTAGAAATTCTAGGAGGCATGTGTCTTGTGACCGTAGCGTACGTGTAGGTATGTACGGCAGGACCAAATCGGAAAGAAAGGTAGGAGCAAGCCCATGTAATGCTTTGTAGGTTAGCAGTAAAACCTTGAAATCAGCCCCTGCCTTGACAGGAAGCCAGTGTAGGGGAGGCTAGCACTGGAGTAATAGAATCCTGACTAGAACCAAAAAATGTGATTATATCAGCTGTATTTAGCACTCCCTGAAGTTTATTTAGTGCTTTATCCGGGTAGCCGGAAAGTAGAGCATTGCAGTAGTCTAACCTAGAAGTAACAAAAGCATGGATTCATTTTTCTGCATCAGTTTTTGACAGAAAGTTTCTGATTTTTGCAATGGTAACATTACATAGATGGAAAAAAGCTGTCCTTGAAACGGTCTTGATATGTTCGTCAAAAGAGAGATCTGGGTCCAGAGTAATGCCGAGGTCCTTCACAGTTTTATTTGAGACGACTGTACAACCATCAAGATTAATTGTCAGATTCAACAGAAGATCTCTTTTTTTGTTGGGACCGAGAACAAGCATCTCTGTTTTGTTCGAGTTTAAAAGTAGAAAGTTTGCAGCCATCCACTTCGTTATGTCTGAAACACAGGCTTCTAGCGAGGGCAATTTTGGGGCTTCAACATGTTTCATTGAATTGTACAGCTGTGTGTCATCCGCATAGCTGTGAAAGTTAACATTATGTTTTTGAATGACATCCCCAAGAGTTAAAATATATAGCGAAAACAATAGTGGTCCTAAAACGGAACCTTGAGGAACACCGAAATTTACAGTTGATTTGTCAGAGTACAAACCATTCACAGAGACAAACTGATATCTTTCCAGCAGATAATATCTAAACCAGGCCAGAACTTGTCTGTGTAGACCAATTTGGGTTTCTAATCTCTCCAAAAGAATGTGGTGATCGATGGTACCAAAAGCAGCACTAAGGTCTAGGAGCACGAGAACAGATGCAGAGCCTTGGTCTGACGCCATTAAAAGGTCCTGTACCACCTTCACAAGTGCAGTCTCAGTGCTATGATGGGGTCTAAAACCAGACTGAAGCATTTCGTATACATTGTTTGTCTTCAGGAAGCAGTGAGTTGCTGCGCAACAGCTTTTTCTAAAAGTTTTGAGAGGAATGGAAGATTCGATATAGGCCGATAGTTTTTTATACTGTATTTTCAGGGTCAAGGTATGGCTTTTTCAAGAGAGGCTTTATTACTGCCACATTTATTGAGTTTGGTTCACATCCGGTGGAGAGAGAGACGTTTATTATGTTCAACATAGGAGGGCCAAGCACAGGAAGCAGCTCTTTTAGTAGTTTAGTTGGAATAGGGTCCAGTATGCAGCTTGAAGGTTTAGAGGCCATGATTTTTTCATCATTGTGTTAATTAAGTTGGAAAAATAGGATGATCGAGCAGCAGTGAGGGCTCTTCGATACTGCACGGTATTGTCTTTCCAAGCTAGTCAGAAGACTTCCAGTTTGGTGTGGCGCCATTTCCGTTCCAATTTTCAGGAAGCTTGCTTCAGAGCTCGGGTATTTTCTGTATACCAGGGATCTAGTTTCTTTGGACAATTGTTTTTATTTTTTAGGGGTGCTACTGCATCTAGGGTATTGCGCAAGGTTAAATTGAGTTCCTCAGTTAGGTGGTTAACTGATTTTTGTCCTCTGACGTCCTTGGGTAGGCAGAGGCAGTCTGGAAGGGCATCAAGGTATCTTTGGGCTGTCTGAGAATTTATAGCATGACTTTTGATGGGTTTTGTAAATTGAAATTTGCTATTGTAAATGTTAGCAACACCTCCGCCTTTGCGGGATGCACGGGGGATATGGTCACTAGTGTAACCAGGAGGTGAGGCCTCATTTAACACAGTAAATTCATCAGGCTTAAGCCATGTTTCAGTCAGGCCAATCACATCAAGATTATGATCAGTGATTAGTTAATTGACTAAACTGCCTTTGAAGTGAGGGATATAATATTAAGTAGCCCTATTTTGAGATGTGACGTATCACGAGCTCTTTCAATAATGGCAGGAATGGAGGAGGTCTTTATTCTAGTGAGATTGCTAAGGCGAACACCGCCAAGTTTATTTTTGCCCAACCTAGGTCGAGGCACAGATATGGTCTCAATAGGGATAGCAGAGCTGACTACACTGACTGTGCTAGTGGCAGACTCCACTCAGCTGGCAGGCTGGCTAACTTCTGCCAGAGAAAATGGTTATATTTCCATTGTTTCCAACGGATGTCATCCAATGGCCAGGAAAGATCAACTGAGCCTCAATTGTGTTCCAAGACTAACTTCCTTTCCTCAGGTTCGATTGGTGGATGTCTCCGGATCCTACTCTCCCATTGGCTGAGAAGCACAGTTTCCCGGGGAACCTTACAGATGAGTCATTGAGCTGGTGTTCGGTGGTCTTGTCATTCCTCTGCCCTCCTCATCTGCATTCGTTATCCAACTGCTCCACCTATCGCTCGGCAGGATGGCAGGGTCCCTGCAGATTCGAAGCAGTCCTCAGGGGCACGCCCAGATTCCAGAGCTTGAACCAATCACACATTCCACTGCCCCATATGGGTCAGGTACATATAGGACCTATAGGCAGAGCCCTATATAGAGATATTTTATATTTAACTAGGCAAGTCAGTTAAGACCAAATTCTTATTTACAATGACGGCCTAGGAGCAGTGGGTTAATTAACTGCCTTGTTCAGGGGCAGAACGACAGATTTTTACCTTGTCAGCTCGGGGATTCGTTCTAGCAACTTTTAGGTTACTGGCCCAACGCTCTAACCACTAGACTACCTGACGCCATGACGAAGGTAGAACATATCAGGGTAGTAAAGCTTACTATTCAGGATATTTACCTTATGTTTATATAAAGCCACTATACAGGCTATGGTTATTAAGTGTCCAACTCAAGGTTTGCTCCTGTTACATTCTCCACTCTGACTTTCCACTCAAACACATTTCAGATGATATTTTGGGTGCATCTCAATAGTCTTAAGTAGCTTCCTATCTTCAGAAACATTCCTTAATATCCTTTCCTCAGGTTCAATTGGTGGATGTCCCCGGATTTCACTCTCCCATTGGCTGAGAAGCAGAGTTTCCCAGGGAACCTTACGGATGATTCGTTGAGCTGGTGTCCGGTGGTCTTGTTGTTCCTCGATAGCGGGATATGGCTCAGGGACAAGTGTGAATAGATGTTAACGGGTACAGGTGTGTCTGGGTGCAGGTGTGTAAACTTCAACATTCTGGAATGTACCCCTATATAGGATCTGGTTCCTCCCCTCCTGCATTGTCCCTCCCAGGGGCTTTGATTTAACTAGGCAAGGGTGCTGGACCGCATTGTGTGCCGCTATGCTGAGGTGTTGGATGTGGCCAGAGTTCAGATGAAGTTCAGATGAAGAACTTCTCAGAGACAGTCAAACTACGACTGCTCTACACGCTAGCTGTCAATCAACAGCCATACTGCAGGTGGGCCAGAGATGTACGTAGATAGATACTCAGAGCTGGATTTCCCTCACACAGATAAAGCCTAAGACAAAAAAATCATGTTAACCTCTCTGAACCACCAATTCCAGATCCGGGATAATTGTCATCAGCAACGCTGAATAGCATAGCGCCACAGTCAAATAATATTACTAGAAAATATTCATATTCATGAAATCACAAGTGCAAAATTGCAAAACACAGCTTAGCCTTTTGTTAATCCACCTGTCGTCTCCGATTTTGAAATTATGCTTTACAGCGAAAGCAATACAAGCGTTTGTGTAAGTTTATCGATCGCTCGACAAAACAATAAGTACACTTAGCATCAGGTAACTTGGTCACGAAAATCAGAAAAGCAATCAAATTAATCGGTTACCTTTGATGATCTTTGGATGTTTTTACTCACGAGACTCCCAGTTAGACAAATGTTCCTTTTGTTCCATAAAGATATTTTTTATATCCAAATACTTCCGTTAGTTTGGTGCGTTATGCCCAGGAATCCACCGGAAAGAGCGGTCACGACAACGCAGACAAATATTCCAAATGATATCCATAATGTCCACAGAAGCATGTCAGACATTTTCTATAATCAATCCTCAGGGTGTTTTTCAAATATCTATTTGATAATATATCAACCGGGATAGTTGGCTTTTCACTAGGTCCGGGAGTAACAATGGCCGCCTTTCTCTTTTGCGCACAATTCACTCTGAGAGCCCCCAACTATCCACTTACGCAATGTGGTCGTTCACGCTCATTCTTCAAAATAAAAGCCTGAAACTATGTCTGAAGACTGTTGATACCTTGAGGAAGCGATAGGAAAAGGAATCTGGTTGATATCCCTTTAAATGGAGCAATGGGAGGTTATGGAACATGGAGTTTTCAAAATATGCCTACCTTCAAACTCAGTGCCTCTTTGCTTGACATCATGGTAAAATCAAAAGAAATCAGCCAAGACTTCAGAAAAAAAATATGTGACCTCCACAAGTCTGGTTTATCCTTGGGAGCAATTTCCAAACGCCTGAAGGTACCATGTTTATCTGTACAAACAATAGCACGCAAATAAACACCATGGGACCACGCAGTCGTCACACCGCTCAAGAAGGAGATGCATTCTATCTCCTAGAGATGAACGTACTTTGGTGCAAAAGTGCAGATCAATCCCAGAACAACAGCAAAAGACCTTGTGAAGATGCTGGAGGAAATGGGTACAAAAGTATCTATATTCACAGTAAAACGAGTCCTATATCGACAAAACCTGAAAGGCCACTCACAAGGAAGATGCCACTGCTCCAAAACCGCCATAAAAAGCCAGACTACGGTTTGCAACTGCACATTGGGACAAAGATCGTACTTTTTGGAGAAATGTCCTCTGGTCTGATGAAACAAAAATGGAACTGTTCAGCCATAATGACCATCGTTATGTTTGGATGAAAAAGGGGGAGGCGTGCAAGCCGAAGAACACCATCCCAACCATGAAGCACGAGGGTGGCAGCATCATGTTGGGGGGGGGGTGCTTTGCTGCAGGAGCGACTGGTGCACTTCACAAAGTAGATGGCATCATGAGAATGGGAAATTATGTGGATATATTGAAACAACATCTTAAGACATCAGTCAAGAAGTTAAAGCTTGGTCGCAAATGGGTCTTCCAAATGGACAATGACCCCAAGCATACTTCCAAAGTTGTGGCAAAATGGTTTAAGGACAACAAAGTCAAGGTATTGGAGTGGCCATCACAAAGCACTGAACTGAAAAAGCATGTGCGAGCAAGGAGGCCTACAAACCTGACTCAGTTACACCAGCTCTGTCAGGAGGAATGGGCCAAAATTAAAGCTTGTGGAAGGCTACCCGAAACATTTGACCCAAGTTAAACAATTTAAATGCAATGCTAACAAATACTAATTGAGTGTTTGTAAACTTCTGACCCACTGGGAATGTGATGAAAGAAATAAAAGCTGAAATAAATCATTCTCTCTACTATTATTCTGACATTTCACATTCTTAAAATAAAGCGGTGATCCTAGCTGACATAAGACAGGGAATTTTTACTAGGATTAAATATCAGGAATTGGGCCTCCCGGGTGGCGCAGTGGTTAAGGGCGCTGTACTGCAGCGCCAGCTGTGCCATCAGAGTCCCTGGGTTCGCGCCCAGGCTCTGTCGTAACCGGCCGCGACTGGGAGGTCCGTGGGGCGACGCACAATTGGCCTAGCGTCGCCCGGGTTAGGGAGGGCTTGGTCGGTAGGTGTCCTTGTCTCATCGCGCACCAGCGACTCCTGTGGCGTGCTGGGCGCAGTGTGCGCTAATCAAGGTGGCCAGGTGCACAGTGTTTCCTCCGGCGCATTGGTGCGGCTGGCTTCCGGGTTGGATGCACGCTGTGTTAAGAAGCAGTGCGGCTTGGTTGGATTGTGTATGGGAGGACGCATGACTTTCAACCTTCGTCTCTCCCGAGCCCGTACGGGAGTTGTAGCGATGAGACAAGATAGTAGCTACTACAACAATTGGATACCACGAAATTGGGGAGAAAAAGGGGTAAAAAAAATATTTTAAAAAATAAAATAAAATAAAACAAATCAGGAATTGTGAAAAACTGAGTTTAAATGTATTTGGCTGGGGTATAAGTAACTTTCAACTTCAACTGTATATTAAATCTCCTAGATAGAGGACAGACACTTCAAAACTTTAATCCTCGTGATTTATTTTTTGACGTCCTTTCATGAATGTGTTATTCATTTAGTTTCTATGGGCTATAGTAGTAAAGGCCAAATTCAATATTTTAGGAAATAAATACACTGACCATGGAGATCACAAAAGCAGCAGAGACCTCAGGTGACTCTCTGTCCAGAACAGTAGGAACCCCTTTGATGCAGCTGCTGCCTTCATCCCCCCTGTACATAGTTCAAAGGGGTTCCTACTGTGGAGACAGAGTCCTGGAACAACCCAGTGGCAAGCCCTCTGATGTTTGTTCACCATCTTACCCTCCTCCTCTCCTCCGCTGCTCTTCTCTGTATCCTGTTTCCTTCTCTCTTTTTAAAAATGTTCTTGTCCTCTTGTCTTCTCTCACCTCCTCCACTCCCCATTCCTAGATGTTCCCGGGCACAGAGGGCTGGCCGTTCCACCGCCACCAGGGCTCGTGTGGCAGGCTGATGGTGTGGGCGAGCTCCAGACCTCTGTGGGGCCTTTTCTAGTTCCACCAGGGAGTTCCTCTAGAGGAATGATTAGGCCTACCAGCTGCTCCAGATCACCCAGGACCTGCGCCACAACAGCCTGGGCTTCCTGCTCTACTATACCCAGCTAGGGGAGGACATGTTCAGCTTGCTAGATAACCAGAGTGTTCATCACAGATGCCAGCAGCATAGGAGTCATCGACCTGGAGCAGGGTGAGTGGAATGAATGGCTACCAGCTCTGACGTTACGGAGGATGGGGAGACCGATGATGATGATGATAAGGGGTTGCACTTTCCCAAAGTACTCAAAGCTATATTACATGTAGGTGGTGGGCCGAAGCCAAAAAATGTGAAGTTGATCCATCCCCTTCAAGGGAGGAGCAGAATTGTTGTTTATGACATTAAAACAATTCTTATGATGACTATAAAATTAGTTGACACCTTCAATTCTTGTCCATTTTCTCATAAAGAATATTTAAACAATGTCTGCTCAGGCAAATTTGCTGAACTGCTAAATGTAGAACCAATCAGAACTCCTGTACATTCCCTTCGTAATGAAGGCAGCCATTGGCCTGCTTCTATCTATGATGTAAGCATAGGACATGCCTCGTGAAAACGTGAGCTGCTGTCTAATGAAGAGGAACAGATATACACTATATATACAAAAGTATGTGGACACCACTTCAAAATTGTTGATTCGGCTATTTCAGCCACACCCATTGCGGAGGTGTATAAAATCGAGCACACAGCCATGAAATCTCCATCGACGAACATTGGCAGTAAAGTGGCCTCACTGGAGAGCTCAGTGACTTTCAACATAGCACTGTCATAAGATGCCACCTTTCCAACAAGTCAGTACATCAATTTTCTGCCCTGCTACAGCTGCCCTGGTCAACTGTAAGTGCTGTTATTGTGAAGTGGAAACATCTAGGTAGGCCACACAAGCCCACACAGAGTGTTGAAGAGCGTAGCAAGTAAAAATCGTCTGTACTCAGATGCAACACTTACTACGGAGTTCCAAACTGCCTCTGGAAGCAAGTAAGCAAAAGAACTGTTAGTCGGGAGCTTCATAAAATAGGTTTTCATGGCCGAGCAATGCCAAGCGTCAGCTGGAGTGGTGTAAAGCTCGCTGCCATTGGACTTTTATGCAGTGGAAACGCATTCTCTGGAGTGATGAATCACACTACACCATCTGGCAGTCCAAATAGACAAATCTGGGTTTGGCAGATGCCAGGAGAACGCTACCTGCCCCAATACATAGTGCCAACTGTAAAGTTTGGTGTAGGAGGAATAATGGTCTGGGGGTGTTTTACATTGTCCGGGCTAGGCCCCTTAGTTCCAGTGAAGGGAAATCTTAACGCTACAGCATACAATGTCATTCTAGACGATTCTGTGCTTCCAACTTTGTGGCAACAGTCTGGGGAAGGCCCTTTCCTGTTTGAGCATGACAATTCCCCTGTGCACAAAGCGAGGTCCATACAGAAATGTTTTGTCGGGATCGGTGTGGAAGAACTTGACTGGCAGAGCCCTGATCTCAATAACATCGAAAACCTTTGGGATGGTTTCGAACGCCAACTGCAAGCCAGACCTAATCGCCCAAAGTCAGTGCCCGACCTCACTAATGTTCTTGTGGCAGAATGGAAGCAATTACCCGCAGCAATGTTCCAACATTAGTGGAAAGCATTCCCAGAAGAGTCGAGGCAGCAAAGAGGGGACCAACTCCATTTTAATGCCCATGATTTTTGAATGAGATGTTCGACGAACAGGTGTTCACATACTTTTGGTCATGTGGTGTAGCTAGCTCCGAAAGACTGAAATAAGATAAATATCTGTTTGAGTGGATTTAAATATCTGTTTTTGTTGACCATTTAACCAATTTATTGAAAGCTAGTCTGAAAGCTACTGTTAATTTAACCAGTTTAACCAGTTAATTGAAAGCTACTGTTAATTTGACTAGCCTAGCCAGCTACTGTAAATGTCTATTTGTGTTTCATTACCTCTGTCAGTGAATTACATTTTTGAATCATGTTTTGGCATGATTATACACTCAGTGGCCAGTTTATTAGGCACACCCATCTAGTAGAGCCAGTCCCCCCCTTTCCCTCCAGAACAGCCGGACTTCTTTGGGGTATGGAAACATTGCTCAATTGATATCAAGGGACATAACGTGTGCCTGGAAAAACATCATTACACACACCATTACACCACTGCCACCAGCCTGTACCGTTGACACCAGGCAGGATGGGGCCATGGACTCATGCTGCTATCGCCAAGTACTGACCAGGCAATGTTTTTCCACTCCTCAATTGTCCAGTGTTGGTGATCGTTGGAGTCGCTTCCACTGGAGCTTCTTCTTGTTCTTAGCTGATAGGAGTGGAACCCGCTGTGGTCGTGTGCTGCAGTAGCCCATCCGTGACACAGACCGATGAGTTGTGCATTCCGAGACACTGTTGTGCTGCGCCGTTATTGGTCTGCTTGAGGCCTGCCTGTTCGCTTGCAAGATTCTTGCCATTCTCTCACCAACAAGCTGTTTTCACCCACAGGACTGCCGCTGACTCAGTGTTTTTTGTTTGTCGCACCATTCTCTGTAAAACCTAGACACCGTCATGCGTGAGAAGCCCAGGAGGCCAGCCGTTTCTGAGATACTGGAATCGGCGCGCCTGGCACCGACGATCATACCATGCTCAAAGTCACTTAGGTCACACGCTTTATTAGGTAGTGTACCTAATAAACTGGCCAAGGAGTGCATGTCTCATTTCAAGTAATTAGTAGCAGGCTTAAATAACCATTAAATAATATACTTTGCATAGAAACCCAAATAAAAGCATGTAGAAAGTAAGGTGTGAGTGAGTGCGTGTAAGCAAACTATGTGTGCGTGTCATGTATACTTCATTAAAGTGGCCTTTTATTGTCCACAGCACAAGCTGCACCTGTGTAATCACCATGCTGTTTAATCAGCTTCTTGATATGACACACCTGTCAGGTGGATGGATTATCTTGGCAAAGGAGGCTCACTAACAGGGTTGTAAACAAATTTGTGCACAACATTTTTAATGTGCATTAAAGGAACACAATTGCCTCTGAACTACGAGCACACAAAAGAAACCTGGGTTGGGTCCGATAGGGAAATAAAGTTTTGAAACAGGGAACCTGAAATTACACTGAACAGAAATATAAATAATACGTTTGGGAATATTTGTTTTTAGCTCATTAAACATGGGACTAACACTTTACATGTTGTGTTCATATTTTTGTTCAGTGCTTATTTCCCTATTGAACACAACCCAGGTTTCTTTTGCTCGTAATTCAGTGGCAATTGTGTCCCTTTAAGGGTGACTGTAACTCCGTATTAGAGGGACAATTTACGGAGATGATGTAATTGTCTACAAAGAGATGAAAATGCTACCCTGCGAGCAGTGAGTCTACAAACAGAGCATCTAAAAACAGTCAGATACAGAGTTTTAATAATCAGAGTCCTAAGGTCAAACAGTAGTTGTCTGAAGTAACTGCAAAGTTCCTTTCCCTTATGAAACAAAAAACAATATGTTCCACTGTTCTATCAGATCTACAGAAGCTCAGTGGGGATATGTAATGATGTCTGCTGTCTTTGTGTATAGTGGCATCATATGGAAGATTGGGTTGGAATTGGGGGGGAAATAGACCCTCACACAGACTAGGGGAGAGAAGCTGATTTCTGACAGTATTTTTGTATTTAGTATTTTTTTAGGATCCCCAATTAGATGCTGCCAAGGCATCGGCTACTCTTCCTGAGGTCCAAACAGAAATACCTTATTTACATAAATATTAAGACAATTTGCTGAGATCTGAAATTGAGCTCAGGTGCATTCTGTTTCCATTGATCATCCTTGAGATGTTTCTACTGTAACGGTTTACCCCTCTTCTGAGGAGGAGTAGGAAAGATCGGACCAATGCGCAGCGTGGTAAGTGTCCATATTTTAATTAAATATAACCTAACACTGAATACAAAAGAACAAGAGAAATACATGAAAACCGAAACAGTTCTGTATGGTAAAACACAGACACAGAAAACAACTACCCACAACCCATAGTGGGAAAACAGGCTGCCTAAGAATGGTTCTCAATCAGAGACGGCGATTGACAGCTGCCTCTGATTGGGAACCATACCAGGCCAAACACAGAAATACAAAACCTAGAATACACAACATAGAATACCCACCCCAACTCACGCCCTGACCAAACTAAAACAGAGACATAAAAAAGGAACTAAGGTCAGGACATGACATCTACAACTTGATTGGAGTCCACCTGTGGTACATGATTTGGAAAGGCACACACCTGTCTATAAGGTCCCACAGTTTACAGTTTTCCCACAGTTCACAGGAACAGGATTGTGTCGAGGCACAGATGTGGGGAAGGATACCAAAACACTTCTGCAGCATTGAAGGTTTCCAAGAACACAGTGGCCTCCATCATTCTTAAATGGAAGAAGTTTGGAACCACCAAGACTTTTCCCTAGAGTTGTCCGCCTGGCCAAACTGAGCAATCGGTGTAGAAAGGCCTTGGTCAATGAGGTGACCAAGGACCCGATGGTCTCTCTGACAGAGCTCTAGAGTTCATCTGTGGAGATGGGAGAACCTTCCGAAATGACAACCATCTCTGCAGCACTCCACCAATCAAGCCTTTATGGTAGAGTGGCCAGACGGAAGCCAATCCTCAGTAAAAGGCACATGACAGCCCGCTTGGAGTTTGCCAAAAGGCACCAAAAGACTCTCAGACCATGAGAAACAAGATTCTCTGGTCTGAGGAAACCAAAATTGAACTCTTTGGTCTGAATGCCAAGTGTCACATCTGGAGGAAACCTGGCACCATCCCTACGATGAAGCATGGTGGTGGCAGCATCATGCTGTGGGGATGTATTTCAGTTGCATGAATTGGGAGACTAGTCAGGATCAAGGCAAAGATGAAGGTAGCAAAGTACAAGGAGATCATTGATTAAAACCTGCTCCAGAGTGCTCAGGACCTCAGACTGGGGCGATGGTTCACCTTCCAATAGGACAACGATCCTAAGCAAACAGCCAAGAAAACAGGAGTGGCTTCAGGACAAGTCTCTGAATGTCCTTGAGTAGGGCTGTGGCAGTCACGAAATTTCATCAGCCAGTGATGAACTGTCAGTCTTACGGTAGTTGACCGAAAAGTAACAAACACATTTAGCATCTCCTGGCTTCCACACATAACCTACAACCCATTTAAAAAGTTGAATAATCCATGAAATATAGCCTACACCTTCACAATAAATCCATTATTTGTTTTAGACAAGTCAAAAGAAGCATGATATAAAGAAAATAGTCTATTTCAGTTGTCTATTATTAGGTCTAGCCTATAGAAAGCTGATGGGATCCTCCTCTTTTAATTATCAGCCATCACTCGGTTTTCTCCCGCAATTGCATAGCCTATTGAAATGTTGCGCAACATGAGCTCATGGACTCTCATGAAGTGTTTGATTAGATTTTTGATTACATTTGCATTGATGTCAGAGTGATTAGAGGGACAATAGAGTGCTGAGAACCAGGCAATTAGCACGTTTGTTAGGCTACTAATGACCAGCAGCATCAGAGCTTGGAGAAGCCTAATTACTGTGACTAAAAGGTCATGTGGAATTTGACTGGCTTCAAGACTCTTGACCACCACTTGCGCCGGTAATACAGTATGGTCACCGCAACAGCCCTATCCTTGAGTGACCCAGCCTGAGCCCAGACTTGTACTCGATCTAACATCTCTGGAGACCTGAAAATAGCTGTGTAGTGATGCTACCCATCCAACCTGACAGCTTGAGAGGATCTGCAGAGAAGAATGTGAGAAACTCCCCAAAAACAGGTGTGCCAAGCTTGTAGCGTCATACCCAAGAAGACTCAATGCTGCAATCGCTGCCAAATGTGTTTCAACAAAGTACTGAGTGAAGGGTCTAAAGACCTACGTAAATGTGATATTTCAGCATTTCTAAAAACCTGTTTTTGCTTTGTCATTATGGGTTATTGTGTGTAGGTTGATGAGAATATATATATATTTTTTCAATCCATTTTAGAATAAGGCTGTAACGTAACAAAATGTAAAAAAAGTAAATGGGGTCTGAACACTTTCTGAGGGCACTGTATATCCCTAGAATGACCGCCATCTCAGCAGTAAAAGACGACGCAATGGCTAAACTTGTTTGTTGATATTACAAACTAGGGAATGGATGCAGAGATTATATATGTATCAAAATGTAGTCAGGTAACTATTGGCTTGATAAAGATGGGCAGAAAATAATAATACAAAATACTGAGCTATATTGTATGCTACTTTTTCTTTTGCAAATGTTATTTATACTAATAGAATTGCTCACAGAGATTTTGTTTAACAAGTAACACAAAGTATAATAGGGGTCAAGATTATTGGCACCCCTGATTTTAGTACTACCCTTGTGAGTATACTAAACACTGAGTCTTTTTCTAAAAGGTTTTAATGGAGATCACATTGGGATGGACCATTCCTCCATACAGAATATTTCCAGATCCTTGACATCATTTGACTGAGTTTATGGACTGCCCTCTTCAATTCAAACCACAGGTTTTCAATGGGGTTCAAATCCAGAGGCTGAGATGGCCATGGCAAAATGTTGATTTGTGGTCAATTAAGCATTTCTTTGTGGATTTTGAAGAGTGCTTGGGGTTATTGTCTTGCTGGAAGATTCACTTGGGGCCAAGTGTCAGCCTCCTTGCAGAGGCAACCAGGCAAAAATGTCCTGGTACTGGATAAAGTTCATGATGCCGTTGACCTTAACAAGGGCCCCAGCACCAGTGGAAGTAAAATGGCCCTATAATATGGAAAACACACCACAATATTTTACAATAAGTATGAGATACTTTTCTGCTTATGCTTCTGATTTTCGATGCTAAACCCACCACTGGTGTGCATGGCCAAAGAGCTCCGTTTCCATGTCATCTGACCAGAGCACCGCCTGGAGTTTGCTAAACGGCATTGGGCAGTAGTGCTGTCAGAACACTGGCAATAGATTATTGTTTGTCAACCATTTCCCGTACCAGTGACTGTTGAGACATGGTCCTCCTCTTTTTCAACCAGCTCATGCCATGGCTGCAGATCCAACTTTTTCTGGATTTTTTTGTCCCTGACTACAAGATCAGGAGCTTCCTGAAGATTCTGTGCATGCAGATATTCTCCACGTGCAGAGAACCCGCTACTCAGGTGAATAGTGCCTGTTTAATAAATTTAGATCAAGCTGAATCGATGTCTGCAAGATCTCACATAATGATCACAGTATTCGACATAACAGAACCAAGTATAACAGCAGAGCGTTACTGTAAGACAAAAGAACCACCGCATTTAATCGTGAATGATATATTCTTAAAGTTTTACCCACAGTAACCAACCATTTGATATCAGATCAGTTTCATGGGGATATATGCATTTAAATCTGGAGTTTTTGAAGTAGCCTTCAGTGATGTTTTGAATGATGTACAATGAGCTAATTTCAGAGCAGATGGTGTGAACTGTAGCGTAGCCTACCTGCACAGGTAGCGTAGCCTACCTGCACAGGTAATGTAGCCTACCTACACAGGTAGCGTAGCCTACCTGCACAGGTAGCGTAGCCTACCTGTGTATTTTGCCTAGTGGCGTGCGCTGTTCATTTTGGCCACGAGCAAAAAATGTGGTGGAGGTTTAGTCTTACAGTAACATTACACTGTGCTATTATATTCAGTAATGTTTTGTAGAATACAGTGATCATTATGTGATCTTGCAGACATTGATTCAGCCTGATCTAACTTGACCCGAGTAGCCTGTTCTAACTTGACCCGAGTAGCCTGTTCTCTGCGTGTTTAGTATAGAACATACAGTAGACAACTCCAGATCTTTTAGTCGGAGGACTAAAGATCCAGTAAACGTTGGATCCACAGCCAAAACAAATACAATATTTCAAAACACCCCAGGAGATAACTGTTCCTCTGCCTGGAGATACAACTCACCACTATAACTGTTCCTCTGTCTGGAGATACAACTCACCACTATAACTGTTCCTCTGTCTGGAGATACAACTCACCACTATAACTGTTCCTCTGCCTGGAGATACAACTCACCACTATAACTGTTCCTCTGTCTGGAGATACAACTCACCACTATAACTGTTCCTCTGTCTGGAGATACAACTCACCACTATAACTGTTCCTCTGCCTGGAGATACAACTCACCACTATAACTGTTCCTCTGCCTGGAGATACAACTCACCACTATAACTGTTCCTCTGTCAGGAGATACAACTCACCACTAGAACTGTTCCTCTGGAGATACAACTCACCACTATAACTGTTCCTCTGGAGATACAACTCACCACTATAACTGTTCCTCTGGAGATACAACTCACCACTAGAACTGTTCCTCTGTCTGGAGATACAACTCACCACTAGAACTGTTCCTCTGCCTGGAGATACAACTCACCACTAGAACTGTTCCTCTGCCTGGAGATACAACTCACCACTAGAACTGTTCCTCTGTCAGGAGATACAACTCACCACTAGAACTGTTCCTCTGCCTGGAGATACAACTCACCACTATAACTGTTCCTCTGTCAGGAGATACAACTCACCACTAGAACTGTTCCTCTGTCAGGAGATACAACTCACCACTAGAACTGTTCCTCTGTCAGGAGATACAACTCACCACTATAACTGTTCCTCTGGAGATACAACTCACCACTATAACTGTTCCTCTGGAGATACAACTCACCACTATAACTGTTCCTCTGTCTGGAGATACAACTCACCACTATAACTGTTCCTCTGCCTGGAGATACAACTCACCACTATAACTGTTCCTCTGCCTGGAGATACAACTCACCACTATAACTGTTCCTCTGCCTGGAGATACAACTCACCACTATAACTGTTCCTCTGCCTGGAGATACAACTCACCACTATAACTGTTCCTCTGCCTGGAGATACAACTCACCACTAGAACTGTTCCTCTGCCTGGAGATACAACTCACCACTATAACTGTTCCTCTGTCAGGAGATACAACTCACCACTATAACTGTTCCTCTGCCTGGAGATACAACTCACCACTAGAACTGTTCCTCTGGAGATACAACTCACCACTATAACTGTTCCTCTGTCAGGAGATACAACTCACCACTATAACTGTTCCTCTGTCAGGAGATACAACTCACCACTATAACTGTTCCTCTGTCTGGAGATAGAACTCACCACTATAACTGTTCCTCTGTCTGGAGATACAACTCACCACTATAACTGTTCCTCTGTCTGGAGATACAACTCACCACTATAACTGTTCCTCTGCCTGGAGATACAACTCACCACTATAACTGTTCCTCTGTCTGGAGATACAACTCACCACTATAACTGTTCCTCTGTCTGGAGATACAACTCACCACTATAACTGTTCCTCTGCCTGGAGATACAACTCACCACTATAACTGTTCCTCTGCCTGGAGATACAACTCACCACTATAACTGTTCCTCTGTCAGGAGATACAACTCACCACTAGAACTGTTCCTCTGGAGATACAACTCACCACTATAACTGTTCCTCTGGAGATACAACTCACCACTATAACTGTTCCTCTGGAGATACAACTCACCACTATAACTGTTCCTCTGTCTGGAGATACAACTCACCACTATAACTGTTCCTCTGCCTGGAGATACAACTCACCACTAGAACTGTTCCTCTGCCTGGAGATACAACTCACCACTATAACTGTTCCTCTGCCTGGAGATACAACTCACCACTATAACTGTTCCTCTGCCTGGAGATACAACTCACCACTATAACTGTTCCTCTGCCTGGAGATACAACTCACCACTATAACTGTTCCTCTGCCTGGAGATACAACTCACCACTATAACTGTTCCTCTGCCTGGAGATACAACTCACCACTATAACTGTTCCTCTGCCTGGAGATACAACTCACCACTAGAACTGTTCCTCTGCCTGGAGATACAACTCACCACTATAACTGTTCCTCTGCCTGGAGATACAACTCACCACTATAACTGTTCCTCTGCCTGGAGATACAACTCACCACTATAACTGTTCCTCTGCCTGGAGATACAACTCACCACTAGAACTGTTCCTCTGCCTGGAGATACAACTCACCACTATAACTGTTCCTCTGCCTGGAGATACAACTCACCACTATAACTGTTCCTCTGCCTGGAGATACAACTCACCACTATAACTGTTCCTCTGCCTGGAGATACAACTCACCACTATAACTGTTCCTCTGCCTGGAGATACAACTCACCACTATAACTGTTCCTCTGCCTGGAGATACAACTCACCACTATAACTGTTCCTCTGCCTGGAGATACAACTCACCACTATAACTGTTCCTCTGCCTGGAGATACAACTCACCACTATAACTGTTCCTCTGCCTGGAGATACAACTCACCACTAGAACTGTTCCTCTGCCTGGAGATACAACTCACCACTAGAACTGTTCCTCTGCCTGGAGATACAACTCACCACTATAACTGTTCCTCTGCCTGGAGATACAACTCACCACTAGAACTGTTCCTCTGCCTGGAGATACAACTCACCACTAGAACTGTTCCTCTGCCTGGAGATACAACTCACCACTAGAACTGTTCCTCTGCCTGGAGATACAACTCACCACTAGAACTGTTCCTCTGTCAGGAGATACAACTCACCACTAGAACTGTTCCTCTGCCTGGAGATACAACTCACCACTATAACTGTTCCTCTGTCAGGAGATACAACTCACCACTAGAACTGTTCCTCTGTCAGGAGATACAACTCACCACTATAACTGTTCCTCTGGAGATACAACTCACCACTATAACTGTTCCTCTGGAGATACAACTCACCACTATAACTGTTCCTCTGTCTGGAGATACAACTCACCACTATAACTGTTCCTCTGCCTGGAGATACAACTCACCACTATAACTGTTCCTCTGCCTGGAGATACAACTCACCACTATAACTGTTCCTCTGCCTGGAGATACAACTCACCACTATAACTGTTCCTCTGCCTGGAGATACAACTCACCACTATAACTGTTCCTCTGCCTGGAGATACAACTCACCACTATAACTGTTCCTCTGCCTGGAGATACAACTCACCACTAGAACTGTTCCTCTGGAGATACAACTCACCACTATAACTGTTCCTCTGTCAGGAGATACAACTCACCACTATAACTGTTCCTCTGCCTGGAGATACAACTCACCACTATAACTGTTCCTCTGTCTGGAAATACAACTCACCACTATAACTGTTCCTCTGCCTGGAGATACAACTCACCACTATAACTGTTCCTCTGCCTGGAGATACAACTCACCACTAGAACTGTTCCTCTGGAGATACAACTCACCACTATAACTGTTCCTCTGTCAGGAGATACAACTCACCACTATAACTGTTCCTCTGTCAGGAGATACAACTCACCACTATAACTGTTCCTCTGTCTGGAGATAGAACTCACCACTATAACTGTTCCTCTGTCTGGAGATACAACTCACCACTATAACTGTTCCTCTGCCTGGAGATACAACTCACCACTATAACTGTTCCTCTGCCTGGAGATACAACTCACCACTATAACTGTTCCTCTGTCTGGAGATACAACTCACCACTATAACTGTTCCTCTGCCTGGAGATACAACTCACCACTATAACTGTTCCTCTGTCAGGAGATACAACTCACCACTATAACTGTTCCTCTGGAGATACAACTCACCACTAGAACTGTTCCTCTGCCTGGAGATACAACTCACCACTAGAACTGTTCCTCTGTCTGGAGATACAACTCACCACTATAACTGTTCCTCTGCCTGGAGATACAACTCACCACTATAACTGTTCCTCTGTCAGGAGATACAACTCACCACTATAACTGTTCCTCTGGAGATACAACTCACCACTAGAACTGTTCCTCTGCCTGGAGATACAACTCACCACTAGAACTGTTCCTCTGCCTGGAGATACAACTCACCACTATAACTGTTCCTCTGTCAGGAGATACAACTCACCACTAGAACTGTTCCTCTGTCAGGAGATACAACTCACCACTAGAACTGTTCCTCTGCCTGGAGATACAACTCACCACTATAACTGTTCCTCTGCCTGGAGATACAACTCACCACTATAACTGTTCCTCTGCCTGGAGATACAACTCACCACTATAACTGTTCCTCTGCCTGGTGATACAACTCACCACTAGAACTGTTCCTCTGCCTGGAGATACAACTCACCACTATAACTGTTCCTCTGCCTGGAGATACAACTCACCACTATAACTGTTCCTCTGCCTGGAGATACAACTCACCACTATAACTGTTCCTCTGCCTGGAGATACAACTCACCACTATAACTGTTCCTCTGCCTGGAGATACAACTCACCACTATAACTGTTCCTCTGCCTGGTGATACAACTCACCACTAGAACTGTTCCTTTCCTTTAGCCATTTGGTTTGCCTCCCTGTTGTGCTGTCTCAGCATATTCTCTGCTGTCAATCTGTACTTCTTCTTGTTCTCCGTCTGTCTGCCTGCTTAAGCCTTATACGTTATGTTGCAAATGAGTGCCTGTCATATGTGTTCCCGTGAATCAACACCTACCCTATGTGTTAATTATTATTATTACAGGGCTCCAGACTAACATTTTCCCTTGGCCCCTGACCAAATCATGAGTCGTCATCTTACAAAGTAGTTCATAGTGCTTCATGAAGAACTTAATAAATATACTGAGCTATTCAAGAAATACGTTATTTCATCTAACGCGTCCAAGCAGGAATGCATGTCTCAAGATATTTTCTGCAACCTAATCCAGTGATTGTCAAGAATTTGGGGTTGACAATTAGACTATAGTTACTCTTATTTTACTGTCAAAATAGGACTCCTTTCCAGATTTATTTTTGTTCAATAGAGATTAATTACATACATATTTATGTGCACTAAGTAATATCACAGGAATTTTGGGTTTAACACTTAAGGAAGTGGAACCTCAACACATTAACTACAGTGAGGTCCAAAAGTATTGGAACAGTGATATATGTTGTTGTTTTGGCTCTGTACTCCAGCACTTTGGATTTGAAATTATACAATGACTTTAAAGGTTAAAGTGCAGACTGTCAGCTTTAATTTTAGGTTATTTTCATTCATATCAGGTGAACTGTTTAGAAATTAACACACTTCTTATACATAGCCCAACCCATTTTTAGGGGACAAAAAGTATTAGGACAAATTCACATATATGCATTAAAGTAGTAAAAAGTAAATTATTTGGTCTCATATTCATAGCACGCAATGACTACATCAAGATTGGTGACTCTACAAATGTGTTGGATGCATATATATTGCCAGATGGCCAATCCACCCTACTACTGGCTATATGTCTAAAGAGAAGCAGCTGTAACATGGCACTGCTTTCAACCTTATAGGATGAAGATGTAATATTGTGGTAATTTAGAGCCCTCTGCATGCAGGCTGCCCTCCACAATGACAAAGTGAAAATGTTAATAAATGTTTGCAAATGAGATACAGAGACATCTCATTTACATAAGTATTCACACCCCTTAGTCAATACATGTTAGAATTACTAATAGCGTTGCACACCTGGATTGTACAATATTTGCGAATTATTCTTTAAAATTCTTCAAGCTCTGTCAAGTTGGTTGTTGATCATTGGTAGAAAGTCATTTTTAAGTCTTGCCAGAGATTTTCAATTTGTTGATTGTGGCCCGTGGAATGTTGTCCCACTCCTCTTTAATGGCTGTGTGAAGTTGTTGGATATTGGCGAGAACTGGAACACGCTGTCATACACGTCGATCCAGAGCATCCCAAACAGGCTCAATGGGTGACATGTCTGATGAGTATGCAAGCAATGGAAGAACTGGGAAATGTTCAGCTTTGAGGAATTGTGTACAGACCTTTTGACATGGGGCCGTGCATTATCATGCTGAAACATGAGGTGATGGCGGCAGATGAATGGCACGACAATGGGCCTCAGCATCTCGTCACTGTATCTCTGGCGCATTGAAATTGCCATCGATAAAAGTACGTGTTTGTTGTCCTTAGCTTATGCCTGCCTATACCATTACTCCACCGTGGGGCACTATGTTCACAACATTGACATCAGCCAACTGCTCGCCCACGCGACGCCATACATGGCGGTTTGCCATCTGCCCATGAAGAGCACACATCTCTGAAGTAGGTTACAACGCCAAACTGCAGTCAGGTCAAGACCCTGGTGAGGACGATGCGCTTCCCCGAGACTGTTTCAGACAGTTTGTGCAGAAATTCTTTGGTTGTGCAAACCCACAGTTTCATCAGCTGTCCGGGGGGGCTGGTTTCAGACGATCCCGCAGGTGAAGAAACGTAGAGTTCTGGGCTGGTGTGGTTACACGTGGTCTGCGGTTGTGAGGCTGGTTGAACGTATTGCCAAATTCTCTAAAACGACATTTGGAGGCAGCTTATGGTGGAGAAATGAACAATAAATGATCTGGCAAAAGCTCTGGCGGACATTCCTGCAGTCAGCATATCATTGGCACACTTTGTCAAAACTTGAGATATGTGACATTTTAGAGTAGCCTTTTATTGTTCCCAGCACAAGGTGCACCTGTGTAATGATCATGCTGTTTAATCAACTTCTTGATATGCCACACCTGTCAGGTGGATGGATTATCTTGGCAAAGGAGAAATGCTCACTAACAGGGATGTAAAAAAAAAATGTGGGCACAACATTTGAGAGAAACAAGCTTTTTGTACTTATGGAACATTTTAATTTCAGCTCATGAAACATGGGACCAACACTTTACATGTTCGCTTTTATATTTTTGTTTAGTGTATGAAGTGTGGTGATGTGTTGGATTTGCCCCCAACAAAATGCTTTGTATTCAGGACAAAGTTTATTTCTTTGCAGTTTTACATTGTTGCTTTATTGTTTTGGAATGGAAAGGCTTCCTTCTGTTCACTATGTCGTTTACGAGGCCAATGGTGACTTTAAAACCGTTACAGAGTTTAATGGCTTTAATAGGAGTCAACGGAGGATGGATCAACAACATGGTAGTTACTCCGCAATACTAAAATGAAATCCCTGAGAGGTTTTCCTTCCTCTACAGAAACAATTAGGAAGGACTCCTGTATCTTTGTATTGACTGGGTATATTGATACACCATCCAAAGTGTAAATAACTTCACCATGCTCAAATGTATATTCAACGTCTGCTTTTTTCTATACCCATCTATCAATAGACGGCCTTCTTTGCATTGGAAAACCACCAACAAACATCGAGGGGTGTAAATACCTTCTAAAAAGGCACTGTAGGCAGAGTATGGCTATGAGTAACACAAGGAACAGTAGCAGCAGAGTTTATGAGTGGGAAAGTATGGTGTGGTGTCAGTATGTGAATCCAGCGATGAACTCAATTTCATTTTGATAGCCCTAGTAGTAATGCTTGCCTTCTTCAGACCTCAGCAGTGGTGTATTGGAGAAGTGGGTATACTCTTCATTTTCCCCAAAATCTCACAAAACGTGACATACACGCTGAATGACCTAAAATTATCAATCCCATAATTGGTTTCTCACAGTCAGGCCAACCTAAGCTGTACAAGTAGGCTATTAGTATACCTACTATTGAAACATGAGGCTGTCAAATGAGTCAGAAATTCGCAGGCTTCAGAGGTTTCATTTTCTTCAGGTTCTCTCTCTGAAAAAAAACAACATAGGATGTTTTAAGTCCACAACAATCCTTAAACCACATCGGGAAAATGTTAGAAATTAGTGCAGTTACCCTTTATTTAAACTGTGCAGGCACCTAGCACTGTTGTTTGGTTTCTGTAGTGCACACGAGACGGATTACTGACACAAACAATCACCATATCAGTGTGCCAGGTAAGTATCTGCTACTTTGGGAGATACAGCAGTTAACGTTGAATGGAGGATTTCGGGAAAGCCATTCCATCTACCAGAAGAGTGTTAAGGCCTATCATTAGCATCGCTATATTCATTAGCATCGCTATGTCTTACCTTGTTTCAAAGCAGCCTATAGCCAAAATCCCACCATAGAAACGTGGAGGCAATTATTTAATAAAAACTTCCTCTCCTGTTCTTTTGGTTTTCAAATCAACTTTCTTTCATACCCAAATGCATTATCCTAGTTATAGTTTTTGCATCTTTGGATCTCCCCTCTTTCTAAATGTCTAATGGGATATTTCCATCTCTGTCCATGAAACTGCTGGCATGTGTGGTGTGCATTTTAGACGTGTCTTCCCGCAAATTGCATTTTGAAACATTTGTGAGTAGGCCTACCACCGTGTGCACATTGCTGTGCTTAAAATGTGAAGTAGTTTATCAACACTATAAGCTAAACGTTCTGATCTGTTCCATTAGCCTTCATTTATATGGCATATACCTCCACTACACTACTTTGACACGCATCGTGGGGATTAAGGCATATACTCAATGCCGACAAAACGAAGTGGATATACCCACCACTGCACAACTGGACCTTGGCTGGCTAATATCAGGTAATGAAGCGGTCAGCAGCTGACCTCCACTAGCCAGTATCAGGTAGTGAAGCGGTCAGCAGCTGACCTCCACTAGCCAGTATCAGGTAGTGAAGCGGTCAGGAGCTGACCTCCGCTAGCCAGTATCAGGTAGTGAAGCGGTCAGCAGCTGACCTCCACTAGCCAGTATCAGGTAGTGAAGCGGTCAGCAGCTGACCTTGGCTAGCCAGTATCAGGTAGTGAAGCGGTCAGCAGCTGACCTTGGCTAGCCAGTATCAGGTAGTGAAGTGGTCAGCAGCTGACCTCCACTAGCCAGTATCAGGTAGTGAAGCGGTCAGCAGCTGACCTCCACTAGCCAGTATCAGGTAGTGAAGCGGTCAGCAGCTGACCTCCACTAGCTAGTATCAGGTAGTGAAGCGGTCAGCAGCTGACCTCCACTAGCCAGTATCAGGTAGTGAAGCGGTCAGCAGCTGACCTCGGCTAGCCAGTATCAGGTAGTGAAGCGGTCAGCAGCTGACCTCCGCTAGCCAGTATCAGGTAGTGAAGCGGTCAGCAGCTGACCTCCGCTAGCCAGTATCAGGTAGTGAAGCGGTCAGCAGCTGACCTCCGCTAGCCAGTATCAGGTAGTGAAGCGGTCAGCAGCTGACCTCCGCTAGCCAGTATCAGGTAGTGAAGCGGTCAGCAGCTGACCTTGGCTAGCCAGTATCAGGTAGTGAAGTGGTCAGCAGCTGACCTCCACTAGCCAGTATCAGGTAGTGAAGCGGTCAGCAGCTGACCTCCACTAGCCAGTATCAGGTAGTGAAGCGGTCAGCAGCTGACCTCCACTAGCCAGTATCAGGTAGTGAAGCGGTCAGCAGCTGACCTCCACTAGCCAGTATCAGGTAGTGAAGCGGTCAGCAGCTGACCTCCACTAGCTAGTATCAGGTAGTGAAGCGGTCAGCAGCTGACCTCCACTAGCCAGTATCAGGTAGTGAAGCGGTCAGCAGCTGACCTTGGCTAGCCAGTATCAGGTAGTGAAGTGGTCAGCAGCTGACCTCCACTAGCCAGTATCAGGTAGTGAAGCGGTCAGCAGCTGACCTTGGCTAGCCAGTATCAGGTAGTGAAGTGGTCAGCAGCTGACCTCCACTAGCCAGTATCAGGTAGTGAAGCGGTCAGCAGCTGACCTCCACTAGCCAGTATCAGGTAGTGAAGCGGTCAGCAGCTGACCTTGGCTAGCCAGTATCAGGTAGTGAAGCGGTCAGCAGCTGACCTCCGCTAGCCAGTATCAGGTAGTGAAGCGGTCAGCAGCTGACCTCCGCTAGCCAGTATCAGGTAGTGAAGCGGTCAGCAGCTGACCTCCGCTAGCCAGTATCAGGTAGTGAAGCGGTCAGCAGCTGACCTCCACTAGCCAGTATCAGGTAGTGAAGTGGTCAGCAGCTGACCTCCACTAGCCAGTATCAGGTAGTGAAGCGGTCAGCAGCTGACCTCCACTAGCCAGTATCAGGTAGTGAAGCGGTCAGCAGCTGACCTTGGCTAGCCAGTATCAGGTAGTGAAGCGGTCAGCAGCTGACCTCCGCTAGCCAGTATCAGGCTGTCTCTGCCTGGCCGGTTCCCCTCTTTCCACTGGGATTCTCTGCCTCTAACCCTATTACAGGGGCTGAGTCACTGGCTTGCTGGGGCTCTCTCATGCCGTCCCTGGAGGGGGTGCGTCACCTGAGTGGGTTGATTCACTGTTGTGGTCACCCTGTCTGGGTTGGCGCCCCCCCCCCTTGGGTTGTGCCGTGGCGGAGATCTTTGTGGGCTATACTCAGCCTTGTCTCAGGATGGTAAGTTGGTGGTTGAAGATATCCCTCTAGTGGTGTGGGGGCTGTGCTTTGGCAAAGTGGGTGGGGTTATATCCTTCCTGTTTGGCCCTGTCCGGGGGTGTCCTCGGATGGGGCCACAGTGTCTCCTGACCCCTCCTGTCTCAGCCTCCAGTATTTATTCTGCAGTAGTTTATGTGTCGGGGGGCTGGGGTCAGTTTGTTATATCTGGAGTACTTCTCCTGTCCTATTCGGTGTCCTGTGTGAATCTAAGTGTGCGTTCTCTAATTCTCTCCTTCTCTCTTTCTTTCTCTCTCTCGGAGGACCTGAGCCCTAGGACCATGCCCCAGGACTACCTGACATGATGACTCCTTGCTGTCCCCAGTCCACCTGGCCATGCTGCTGCTCCAGTTTCAACTTCCACCTGACTGTGCTGCTGCTCTAGTTTAAACTTTTCTGCCTTATTATTATTCGACCATGCTGGTCATTTATGAACATTTGAACATCTTGGCCATGTTCTGTTATAATCTCCACCCGGCACAGCCAGAAGAGGACTGGCCACCCCACATAGCCTGGTTCCTCTCTAGGTTTCTTCCTAGGTATTGGCCTTTTTAGGGAGTTTTTCCTAGCCACCGTGCTTCTACACCTGCATTGCTTGCTGTTTGGGGTTTTAGGCTGGGTTTCTGTACAGCACTTTGAGATATCAGCTGATGTACGAAGGGCTATATAAATAAATTTGATTTGATTTGATCAGGCAGTGAAGCGGTCAGCAGCTGACCTCCACTAGCCAGTATCAGGCAATGAAGCGGTCAGCAGCTGACCTCCACTAGCCAGTATCAGGTAGTGAAGCGGTCAGCAGCTGACCTTGGCTAGCCAGTATCAGGTAGTGAAGCGGTCAGCAGCTGACCTCCGCTAGCCAGTATCAGGTAGTGAAGCGGTCAGCAGCTGACCTCCGCTAGCCAGTATCAGTTAGTGAAGCGGTCAGCAGCTGACCTCAGCTAGCCAGTATCAGGTAGTGAAGCGGTCAGCAGCTGACCTTGGCTAGCCAGTATCAGGTAGTGAAGCGGTCAGAAGCTGACCTTGGCTAGCCAGTATCAGGTAGTGAAGTGGTCAGCAGCTGACCTCCACTAGCCAGCATCAGGTAGTAAAGTGGTCAGCAGCTGACCTCCACTAGCCAGTATCAGGTAGTGAAGCGGTCAGCAGCTGACCTTGGCTAGCCAGTATCAGGTAGTGAAGTGGTCAGCAGCTGACCTCCACTAGCCAGTATCAGGTAGTGAAGCGGTCAGCAGCTGACCTCCACTAGCCAGTATCAGGTAGTGAAGCGGTCAGCAGCTGACCTCCACTAGCCAGTATCAGGTAGTGAAGCGGTCAGCAGCTGACCTCCACTAGCCAGTATCAGGTAGTGAAGCGGTCAGCAGCTGACCTTGGCTAGCCAGTATCAGGTAGTGAAGCGGTCAGGAGCTGACCTCCGCTAGCCAGTATCAGGTAGTGAAGCGGTCAGCAGCTGACCTCCACTAGCCAGTATCAGGTAGTGAAGCGGTCAGCAGCTGACCTTGGCTAGCCAGTATCAGGTAGTGAAGCGGTCAGCAGCTGACCTTGGCTAGCCAGTATCAGGTAGTGAAGTGGTCAGCAGCTGACCTCCACTAGCCAGTATCAGGTAGTGAAGCGGTCAGCAGCTGACCTCCACTAGCCAGTATCAGGTAGTGAAGCGGTCAGCAGCTGACCTCCACTAGCTAGTATCAGGTAGTGAAGCGGTCAGCAGCTGACCTCCACTAGCCAGTATCAGGTAGTGAAGCGGTCAGCAGCTGACCTCGGCTAGCCAGTATCAGGTAGTGAAGCGGTCAGCAGCTGACCTCCGCTAGCCAGTATCAGGTAGTGAAGCGGTCAGCAGCTGACCTCCGCTAGCCAGTATCAGGTAGTGAAGCGGTCAGCAGCTGACCTCCGCTAGCCAGTATCAGGTAGTGAAGCGGTCAGCAGCTGACCTCCGCTAGCCAGTATCAGGTAGTGAAGCGGTCAGCAGCTGACCTTGGCTAGCCAGTATCAGGTAGTGAAGTGGTCAGCAGCTGACCTCCACTAGCCAGTATCAGGTAGTGAAGCGGTCAGCAGCTGACCTCCACTAGCCAGTATCAGGTAGTGAAGCGGTCAGCAGCTGACCTCCACTAGCCAGTATCAGGTAGTGAAGCGGTCAGCAGCTGACCTCCACTAGCCAGTATCAGGTAGTGAAGCGGTCAGCAGCTGACCTCCACTAGCTAGTATCAAGTAGTGAAGCGGTCAGCAGCTGACCTCCACTAGCCAGTATCAGGTAGTGAAGCGGTCAGCAGCTGACCTTGGCTAGCCAGTATCAGGTAGTGAAGTGGTCAGCAGCTGACCTCCACTAGCCAGTATCAGGTAGTGAAGCGGTCAGCAGCTGACCTTGGCTAGCCAGTATCAGGTAGTGAAGTGGTCAGCAGCTGACCTCCACTAGCCAGTATCAGGTAGTGAAGCGGTCAGCAGCTGACCTCCACTAGCCAGTATCAGGTAGTGAAGCGGTCAGCAGCTGACCTTGGCTAGCCAGTATCAGGTAGTGAAGCGGTCAGCAGCTGACCTCCGCTAGCCAGTATCAGGTAGTGAAGCGGTCAGCAGCTGACCTCCGCTAGCCAGTATCAGGTAGTGAAGCGGTCAGCAGCTGACCTCCGCTAGCCAGTATCAGGTAGTGAAGCGGTCAGCAGCTGACCTCCACTAGCCAGTATCAGGTAGTGAAGTGGTCAGCAGCTGACCTCCACTAGCCAGTATCAGGTAGTGAAGCGGTCAGCAGCTGACCTCCACTAGCCAGTATCAGGTAGTGAAGCGGTCAGCAGCTGACCTTGGCTAGCCAGTATCAGGTAGTGAAGCGGTCAGCAGCTGACCTCCGCTAGCCAGTATCAGGCTGTCTCTGCCTGGCCGGTTCCCCTCTTTCCACTGGGATTCTCTGCCTCTAACCCTATTACAGGGGCTGAGTCACTGGCTTGCTGGGGCTCTCTCATGCCGTCCCTGGAGGGGGTGCGTCACCTGAGTGGGTTGATTCACTGTTGTGGTCACCCTGTCTGGGTTGGCGCCCCCCCCCCTTGGGTTGTGCCGTGGCGGAGATCTTTGTGGGCTATACTCAGCCTTGTCTCAGGATGGTAAGTTGGTGGTTGAAGATATCCCTCTAGTGGTGTGGGGGCTGTGCTTTGGCAAAGTGGGTGGGGTTATATCCTTCCTGTTTGGCCCTGTCCGGGGGTGTCCTCGGATGGGGCCACAGTGTCTCCTGACCCCTCCTGTCTCAGCCTCCAGTATTTATTCTGCAGTAGTTTATGTGTCGGGGGGCTGGGGTCAGTTTGTTATATCTGGAGTACTTCTCCTGTCCTATTCGGTGTCCTGTGTGAATCTAAGTGTGCGTTCTCTAATTCTCTCCTTCTCTCTTTCTTTCTCTCTCTCGGAGGACCTGAGCCCTAGGACCATGCCCCAGGACTACCTGACATGATGACTCCTTGCTGTCCCCAGTCCACCTGGCCATGCTGCTGCTCCAGTTTCAACTTCCACCTGACTGTGCTGCTGCTCTAGTTTAAACTTTTCTGCCTTATTATTATTCGACCATGCTGGTCATTTATGAACATTTGAACATCTTGGCCATGTTCTGTTATAATCTCCACCCGGCACAGCCAGAAGAGGACTGGCCACCCCACATAGCCTGGTTCCTCTCTAGGTTTCTTCCTAGGTATTGGCCTTTTTAGGGAGTTTTTCCTAGCCACCGTGCTTCTACACCTGCATTGCTTGCTGTTTGGGGTTTTAGGCTGGGTTTCTGTACAGCACTTTGAGATATCAGCTGATGTACGAAGGGCTATATAAATAAATTTGATTTGATTTGATCAGGCAGTGAAGCGGTCAGCAGCTGACCTCCACTAGCCAGTATCAGGCAATGAAGCGGTCAGCAGCTGACCTCCACTAGCCAGTATCAGGTAGTGAAGCGGTCAGCAGCTGACCTTGGCTAGCCAGTATCAGGTAGTGAAGCGGTCAGCAGCTGACCTCCGCTAGCCAGTATCAGGTAGTGAAGCGGTCAGCAGCTGACCTCCGCTAGCCAGTATCAGTTAGTGAAGCGGTCAGCAGCTGACCTCAGCTAGCCAGTATCAGGTAGTGAAGCGGTCAGCAGCTGACCTTGGCTAGCCAGTATCAGGTAGTGAAGCGGTCAGAAGCTGACCTTGGCTAGCCAGTATCAGGTAGTGAAGTGGTCAGCAGCTGACCTCCACTAGCCAGCATCAGGTAGTAAAGTGGTCAGCAGCTGACCTCCACTAGCCAGTATCAGGTAGTGAAGCGGTCAGCAGCTGACCTTGGCTAGCCAGTATCAGGTAGTGAAGTGGTCAGCAGCTGACCTCCACTAGCCAGTATCAGGTAGTGAAGCGGTCAGCAGCTGACCTCCACTAGCCAGTATCAGGTAGTGAAGCGGTCAGCAGCTGACCTCCACTAGCCAGTATCAGGTAGTGAAGCGGTCAGCAGCTGACCTCCACTAGCCAGTATCAGGTAGTGAAGCGGTCAGCAGCTGACCTTGGCTAGCCAGTATCAGGTAGTGAAGCGGTCAGCAGCTGACCTCCGCTAGCCAGTATCAGGTAGTGAAGCGGTCAGCAGCTGACCTCCACTAGCCAGTATCAGGCAATGAAGCGGTCAGCAGCTGACCTCCACTAGCCAGTATCAGGTAGTGAAGCGGTCAGCAGCTGACCTCCGCTAGCCAGTATCAGGTAGTGAAGCGGTCAGCAGCTGACCTTGGCTAGCCAGTATCAGGTAGTGAAGCGGTCAGCAGCTGACCTCCACTAGCCAGTATCAGGTAGTGAAGCGGTCAGCAGCTGACCTTGGCTAGCCAGTATCAGGTAGTGAAGCGGTCAGCAGCTGACCTCCACTAGCCAGTATCAGGTAGTGAAGCGGTCAGCAGCTGACCTCCACTAGCCAGTATCAGGTAGTGAAGCGGTCAGCAGCTGACCTCCACTAGCCAGTATCAGGTAGTGAAGCGGTCAGCAGCTGACCTCCACTAGCCAGTATCAGGTAGTGAAGCGGTCAGCAGCTGACCTCCACTAGCCAGTATCAGGTAGTGAAGCGGTCAGCAGCTGACCTCCACTAGCCAGTATCAGGTAGTGAAGCGGTCAGCAGCTGACCTCCACTAGCCAGTATCAGGTAGTGAAGCGGTCAGCAGCTGACCTCCACTAGCCAGTATCAGGCAATGAAGCGGTCAGCAGCTGACCTCCACTAGCCAGTATCAGGTAGTGAAGCGGTCAGCAGCTGACCTTGGTTAGCCAGTATCAGGTAGTGAAGCGGTCAGCAGCTGACCTCCACTAGCCAGTATCAGGTAGTGAAGCGGTCAGCAGCTGACCTCCACTAGCCAGCATCAGGTAGTGAAGCGGTCAGCAGCTGACCTCCGCTAGCCAGTATCAGGTAGTGAAGCGGTCAGCAGCTGACCTCCACTAGCCAGTATCAGGTAGTGAAGCGGTCAGCAGCTGACCTCCACTAGCCAGTATCAGGTAGTGAAGCGGTCAGCAGCTGACCTCCACTAGCCAGTATCAGGTAGTGAAGCGGTCAGCAGCTGTACTCCACTAGCCAGTATCAGGCAATGAAGCGGTCAGCAGCTGACCTCCACTAGCCAGTATCAGGTAGTGAAGCGGTCAGCAGCTGACCTCCACTAGCCAGTATCAGGTAGTGAAGCGGTCAGCAGCTGACCTCCGCTAGCCAGTATCAGGTAGTGAAGCGGTCAGCAGCTGACCTCCACTAGCCAGTATCAGGCAATGAAGCGGTCAGCAGCTGACCTCCGCTAGCCAGTATCAGGTAGTGAAGCGGTCAGCAGCTGACCTCCACTAGCCAGTATCAGGCAATGAAGCGGTCAGCAGCTGACCTCCACTAGCCCGTATCAGGTAGTGAAGCGGTCAGCAGCTGACCTCCACTAGCCCGTATCAGGTAGTGAAGCGGTCAGCAGCTGACCTTGGCTAGCCAGTATCAGGTAGTGAAGCGGTCAGCAGCTGACCTCCACTAGCCAGTATCAGGCAATGAAGCGGTCAGCAGCTGACCTCCACTAGCTAGTATCAGGTAGTGAAGCGGTCAGCAGCTGACCTTGGCTAGCCAGTATCAGGTAGTGAAGCGGTCAGCAGCTGACCTCCACTAGCCAGTATCAGGCAATGAAGCGGTCAGCAGCTGACCTCCACTAGCTAGTATCAGGTAGTGAAGCGGTCAGCAGCTGACCTCCACTAGCCCGTATCAGGTAGTGAAGCGGTCAGCATCTCTGTGCATCAGAGGAGAGATTAAACTAGAGAAGAACCACGAGAGAAGTTCCAGATGTAAATGAATACAACTTCTGTTTAATGACTCAAACATCCTGCAAACAGTAAAACCATTTCAAGGAGTCTCTGGGAAAATGCTTTGCTAAAGCAGTTTTATTCGTATAGAAAACATAGGAAGGGTTGTGTATAAAAGTCCTTTAAAATGGTAGGTCATCTGTGGGGAGAAAATTACAGCATTCGATCAACAAATATTTTCAAGCAATAAATATACATTTTATAAATAGTGTAAATTTACAACAAAGGTTAGAAAAAAAAAGTTTATTCCATAAAAGTCCCTTGGTGACTTGGCTGTTAATTTCTCTCTCATTGGAATACTATTTTACCTACAGAACCAAACCATATGGTTCCAAAATAACTAAAACAGTAAAAAATATATATTACTTTACAAAATGTTTTTACATTTATTTTCTTGCCCAAAGATGACTTCTATTTACTAACATACAAAAGACCAGCGATTCTAGGACGTAGACTCAAGTGGGGGGGGGGGGGGGAAAGACACCAACTCAGAGAACGTTTGTATCAGCCCACAAACATAATTAAAAAGGGGAAATGTGTATCAGGTCAGTAGTCTTTGTGTGTTGTTGCCAGTTTTAACTAAATATATACAAAAGAAATGCGGTCATCATTTTTGTCAGCTATTGTGCCAGACAGCAATTAAGTCGTTTTTGGGGGTATCTGTACTTTACTATTTATATTTTTTACAACTTTTATTTCGCTACATTTAAAAAAAAATTTTAAAAAAATGTTTTACTCCATACTTTTGCCTGACACCCAAAAGTACCCAAAAGTTACACTTGAAATGCTTAGCAGGACAGGAAAATGGTCTAATTCACACACATCAAGAGAACATCCCTACTGCCTCTGATCTGGCAGACTCACTAATCACAAATGCTTCATTTGTTAATGATATCTGAGTGTTTGAGTGTGCCCCTGGCTATCTGTAAATTAAAAAATAAATAAAATGTGTCCATCTGCTTTGCCTAATATAAGAAATGTGTAATTATTTATACTTGTACTTTTACTTTTGATTAAGTATATTTTAGCAATTACATTTACTTTTGATACCGAAGTATATTTAAAACCATATAGTAGACTTTTACTCAAGTAGTATTTTACTGGTGGCTGGTGATTTTCTATCAAGGTATCTTTACCTCTACTCAAGTATGACAATGGGGTACTTTTTCCACCACGGCTGGTGGAGAAGGCAGGAGTAATGCCCTCCCCCTCCAGTCCTCTAGGAGGAGACACCTCACCTCCACTCTGGGCAGGTTGCATAGACACACAGCTTTTCACCCAGCTGCCTTGTGGAATATCTACAGAAAGCAGGAGAGGACTGCTGGCTCACTTCCTGAATATCAGAAAAGGGGCTTCCGGTGGGTTCTGGGAGTACAGCATGGATTCTTATTGTCCTCAGAACAACAGAATGTTACCGTCAAGAGGATGATGGCAAAGGAGGAGCCTGTGGAGGAAGAACGAGATAGGGATGAGAGAGAGAGATGAGATTCATGTAAACTGGTTGAAGACTTACTAATGAACAAGCTAGTACCTTAAAAAAAAAAATATAACTAATATGAATTTTGACTCACTAGTGTGTAGACTTACTACTGTGAATGCCACCATGTGTAGGGTAATGCTTTTTAAGGGGTGCCCAAGTATTGACACCATATGTAGGGTAATGCTTTTTAAGGGGTGCCCAAGTATTGACACCATGTGTAGGGTAATGCTTTTTAAGGGGTGGAAGTGACTGCAGTAATTATGCAAGGAAGAATGATTGCTTAGTGAAAGTGAATGTTGGCTCCTTGCATAATGCACATTTCCTTCTGCATCTGGCTTGTCAATATCCTGTTTCAGTGTCCATTTTTCCACTTGTTTAAACTTCCATCCTTGGGACAGTAACTTAAACTAAAAAAGAAACGTTCTCTCACTGTCAACTGCGTTTATTTTCAGCAAACTTAACATGTGTAAATATTTGTACGAACATAACAAGATTCAACATAAATTGAACAAGTTCCACAGAAATTGAATAATGTGTCCCTGAACAAAGGGGGGGGGGGGGCAAAATCAAAAGTAACAGTCAGTATCTGGCCACCAGCAGCATTAACTTCTTAGTGCTAGGGGGCAGTATTCGGAAGTTTGGATTAATGAGGTGCCCAAATTAAACTGCCTGTTACTCCGGCCCAGAAGCTAGGATATGCATATAATTGGTAGTATTGGATTGAAAACTCTCTAAAGTTTCCAAAACTGTTAAAATAATATCTGTGAGTATAACAGAACTGGCGAAAACTCGGAGGACAATCCATCCAAATTTTTTTGAAATGGTTGGAATGGGAATATAAAAGGAAGTCCTCCCAGATTGCAGTTCCTAGGGCTTCCACTAGATGTCAACAGTCTTTAGAAAGAGTTTCAGGCTTGTTTTTTGAAAAATTATCTAGAATTTTGTGGCTCCCATTTTGGCTGTAGTGTTTGTAGCGCGTTCCGGTGAGTGCGCGCACTTCGTTATTTATCTCCGGTAATGGTCTCCGGTATTCTCAGTCTTAAATTTGATCATTTATTTACATAATAGGATACCTGAGGATTGATTAGGAACGTTGTTTGACTTGTTTAGAAGAAGTGTATGCATTTTGAACGAGGGAAACCGGTGGATTACTGAGTCAAGCGTGCCATTGAAACATACTTTTTTGGGATATAAAGGACTTTATCGAACAAAAAGACCATTCGTTATGTAGCTGGGACCCTTGTGATTGCAACCAGATGAAGATCTTCAAAGGTAAGCAATTTATTTTATCGCCATTTCTGACGTTCGTGACGCATCTGCTTGGTTGAAAAATGTATGTAATGCTTTTGTGTGTGGGACGCTGTCCTCAGATGTT
The DNA here is from genome assembly GCF_002021735.2 of Oncorhynchus kisutch. Lineage (NCBI taxonomy): Eukaryota > Metazoa > Chordata > Actinopteri > Salmoniformes > Salmonidae > Oncorhynchus > Oncorhynchus kisutch. The sequence continues at coordinate 68,952,157 of NC_034175.2, read as the reverse complement.
GCAGCATACCTAAGCGGCTGGATTAACAAGAAGTTATGCTTTTAAATGATACTTGTATTTCCATGAATGTTTAATGTTCCGATTTCTGTCATTTGAATTTGGCATTCTGCAATTTCACTGGATGTTGGCCAGGTGGGACAGTAGCGTCCCAATGATCCGCAAGAAGTTAAGTACTGCAGTGTATCTCCTCCTCATGGACTGCACCAGATTTGCCAGTTCTTGCTGTGAGATGTTACCCCACTCTTCCACCAAGTTCTCGGACATTTCTTGGGGGGGCAGGTGGGGCCCTGGCACTCACCCTCTGATCCAACAGGTCCCAGGTGTGCTCAATGGGATTGAGATCGAGACTCTTATCTGGCCATGGCAGAACATCGACATTGCTGTCTTGCAGGAAATCACGCACAGAACATGCAGTATGGCTGGTGGCATTGTCATGCTGCAGGGGCATGTCAGGATGAGCCTGTAGGAAGGGTACCACATGAGGGAGGAGGATGTCTTCCCTGTAACGCATAGCATTGAGATTGCCTGCAATGACAACAAGCTCAGTCTGATGCTGTGACACACCGCTCCAGACCATGACGGACCCTCCACCTCCAAATCGATCCCACTCCAGAGTACAGGCCTTGGTGCAACGCTCATTCCTTCGACAATAAACGTGAATCCAACCATCACCCCTGCCTTACAACAGGCCTACAAGGTCTCAGTCCAGGCTCTGTCAGCCTATTGCGAACAGTCTGAGCACTGATGGCGGGATTGTGCATTCCTGGTGTAACTCTGGCAGTTTTTGTTGCCATCCTATACCTGTCTCTCAGGTGTGATGTTCGGATGTACTGATCCTGTGCAGGTGTTGTTACAAGTGGTCTGACACTGCGAGGACGATCAGCTGTCCGTCCTGTCTTAGGTGTCGCACTGTACGGACATTGCAATTTATTGCCCTGGCCACATCTGCAGTCCTCATGCCTCCTTGCAGCATGCCTAAGGCACATTCACGCAGATGAGCAGGGACCCTGGGCATCTTCCTTTTGGTGTTTTTCAGAGTCAGTAGAAAGGCCTCTTTAGTGTCCTAAGTTTTCATAACTGTGACCTAATTGCCTACCGTCTGTAATCTGTTCTTGTCTTAACGACCGTTCCACAGGTGCAGGTGCATGTTTATGGTTAATTGAAAAAGCATGGGAAACAGTGTTTAAATCCTTTCTGAGTTTAGCAAGCTTGATTTTTACGTTTTGTAGCATTTCTATGCAAAATACTCGACCAAGCATTAGATGAAGAAAGCAGTATTACTTCATGTAAATAGTCCTCCTTGGTGGACATTTTTTAATTTCTCTTTCAGGGCGATGAATCTATCAAAATGTATTGAAAATACCAGAACACTTCTCTCCTGTGTGCAAACAAATGTCTGTCACAGACTCAATGGCCGAAACCCAGAGTTGATACAATGTTGCAAATTTGCTAGCGAGAGCTCAAGACAGGCAGAGTATCTACACACAATACCCCATAATGACAAAGCAAAAACTGTTTTTTAGACATTTTAGCAAATGTATTAACAATAAACCTGAAATATCACATTTACATAAGTATTCAGGCACTTTACTTAGTACTTTGTTGAAGCACCGTAGGTAGTGATTACAGCCTTGTGTATGATGCTAAAAGCTTGGCACACCTGTATTTGGAGAGTTTCTCCCATTCTTCTCTGCAGATCCTCTCAAGGTATGTAAGGTTGGATGGGGAGCATCGCTGCACAGCTATTTTCAGGTTTCTCCAGAGATGTTCCATTGGGTTCAAGTCCGGCCTCTAGCTGGGTCACTCAAGGACATTGAGACTTGTCCCGAAGCCACTCCTGCATTGTCTTGGCTGTGTGTTTAGGATCAGTGTCCTGTTGGAAGGGGAACCTTTGCTCCAGTCTGAGGTCCTGAGCGCTCTGGAGCTGGTTTTCATCAAGGATCTCGATGTACTTCGCTGTGTTCATCCTTCCCTCAATCCTGATTAGTCTCCCAGTCCCTGCCGCTGAAAAACATCCACAAAGCATAATGCAACCACCACCATGCTTCACAGTAGTAGTAAGGTTTCCTCCAGATGTGACACATGGCAATCAATCTTGATTTCATCAGACCAGAGAATCTTGTTTCTCATTGTCTAAGAGTACTTTAGATGCCTTTTGGTAAACCAAGCGGGCTGTCATGTACCTGAGGAGTGGCTTCCGTCTGGCCACTCTACCATAAAGGCCTGATTGGTGGAGTGTTGCAGAGACGATTGTCCTTCTGGAAGGTTCTCCCATCGGAGAAGGACAACCATCTCCACAGAGGAGCTCTGGAGCTCCGTCAGAGTGATCATCGGGTTCTTGGTCACCTCCCTGACCAAGGCCCTTCTCCCACGATTACTCAGTTTAGCCAGCTCAAGGAAGAGTCTTGGTGGTTACAAACTCCTTCCATTTAAGAATGATGGAGGCCACTGTTCTTGGGGACCTTCAATGCTGCAGAAATGTTTTGGTACCCTGTCCCGGATCTCTACAGACAATTCCTTCGACCTCATGGCTTGGTTTTTGCTGACATGCACTGTCAACTGTGGGACCTTATATAGACAGGTGTGTGCCTTTCCAAATCATGTCCAATCGAAAGAAATGTACCACAGGTGGACTCCAATCAAGTTGTAGAAACATTAAGTATGATCAATGGAAACAGGATGCACCTAAGCTCAAATTTGAGTCTCATATAGCAAAGGGTTGAGTACTTCAGTAAATAAGGTCTGTTTTTTATTTATAATGTATTTGTAATCTAAAAACCAGTTTTCGCTTTGTGATTATGGGCTATTGTGTACGTTGAAGAGGGAAAACATTAAATACATTTTAGAATAAGGTTGTAACGTAAGAAAATGTGAAAAAAGGGAAGGGGTTTGAAAACTATCCGAATTAACTATGTTTGTATGTACCAGTCAAAAAATTGACACCTACTTATTCAAGAGTTTTTCTTGATTTTTTAAACTATTTTCTACAATGTAGAATAATAGTGAAGACATCAAAACTATGAAATAACACGTGAAATCAAAAATGTATATATTTTTGATTTTAGATTCTTCAAAGTAGCCACCCTTTGCCTTGAAGACAGCTTTGTATACTCTTGGCATTTTTATTAATATCTTGTAGCAGCATCTTGGTCTTCTTGCCATTGCAAATTACGCACACTCTCACTATATACTCTAAGTAAGTCAGTAGACCGAAAACTACTGATACTGTGTAGATAACATTGAGATTATAATTAGAATATACCAACACAAAAGAATGGCCCTTCCTGTTTTTCAATCACAAATATGACTAATTTCAGGAAACTAGGTGTATGTCGCGCATCACAGGAGAGCCTTCACTTCACAGGAGAGCCATTTGAACTTAAACTTTAATTATATATATTTTTTAATGCGTTTCTTTGGCAGAAATACCTTCTGGAATATGTGAACTTTGATGTGCCTTAATAACCTTTTGGGGATAGGGGGCAGCATTTTCACTTTTGGATGAATAGCATGCCCAGAGTGAACTGCCTCCTACTCTGTCCAAGAAGCTAATATATGCATATTATTATTAGTATTGGATAGAAAACAGTTTAAAAAGTTTCTAAAGTTTCTAAAACTGTTTGAATGATGTCTGTGAGTATAACAAAACTCATATGGCAGGCGAAAACCTGAAAAAAATCCAACCAGGAAGTGGGACATCGGAGGTTAGTAGTTTTTCAAAGCTTTGCCTACCGAATATACATTGAGATATGGATGAGGTTGCACTTCCTAGGGCTTCCACTAGATGTCAACCGTCTTTTGAAACTTGAATGAGGATTCTACTATAAAGGAGGGGCTCATGAGACCTCTTTGAGCAGAGAGCCTTGGTCTCATGACGCGCGCTCCTGACAGAGTTACCTCTCGTTCCAGTGCTTCTCTGAAGACAAAGGAATTCTCCGGTTGGAACATTATTGATGTTTTATGTTAAAAACATCCTAACGATTGATTCCATACATCGTTTGACATGTTTCTGAAGGACTGTTTTTGTCTGGATGAAGTGCCTGCGCCTCATGAAGATGGATTAGAGGGCTGAACACGCTAACAACAAGTGGCTATTTGGACATAAATGATGGAACAAATCAGTCATTTATTGTCGAACTGGGATTCCTGGGAGTGCCTTCTGATGAAGATCATCAAAGGTAAGTGAATATTTATGGTGTTGTTTCTAACTTTGTTGATTCCAAAATGGAGGATATTCCTCTGGCTGTTTTGGGTTCTGAGCGCCGTTCTCAGATTATGCTTTTTCCGTAAAGTTTTTTTGAAATCTGACACAGCGGTTGCATTAAGGAGAAGTCTCTTTAATTCTGAGAATAACACTAGTATCTTTTATCAATGTTTATTATGAGTATTTCTGCAAAATCACCGGATGTTTTGGAATCAAAACATTACTGCATGTAAGGCGCCAATGTAAACAGATTTTTGGATATAAATATGCACATTATCGAACAAAACATACACAATACATGTAACATGATGTCCTATGAGTGTCATCTGATGAAGATCATCAAAGGTTTGTGATTCATTTTATCTATATTTCTGCTTTTTGTGACTCCCATCTTTGGCTGGAAAAATGGCTGTGTGTTTTTTTGACTTGGCGGTGATCTAACAATCATATGCTATGCTTTAGCTGTAAAGCATTTTTCAAATCGGACACGATGGGTAGATGAACAAGATGTTTATCTTTCATTTGCAGTAATGGACTTGTTAATGTGTGAAAGTTACATATTTCTAAAAAATATTTTTGAATTTCACGCACTGCCTTTTCAGCGGAATGTTGTTGAGGGGTTCCGCGCGCTAGATGGCATACAACAAACTTTTATGCCATCTGTAAATACAAATAAAATTGTTGGTTTAGCCATGTAAAAAGTCAGCAACCTTCCCGCTAGCCATGATTGGCTGAGATAATGAGTGGGCTGGACATGCCGAGAGATGAGTTCGGATTGGTCTGCCATGTAGCACGCTTCAGTCTATAATATTAGCTGGTCAGTATGTGTAGGTAATCCTTTCTAATGGTGCTTAAAAAAAAATATCACAAAGTAGAACTACATAAGTGTTGCTCTCCACTGTCTGGAGGACCAAGTTTTGAAATCAGTGGAATTAGAGTATGACAGCTAAGGAAATGCAGAAAATTCTGCCTGTTTGATTACAAATATGCAGACGAAAAGTGAACACACAGCAGGCGGTTGTATAAATCACCCGTCTCCGGATTACATATTCAAAGCCATTTGCATTGCTAATTATAGCCTAATGTTAGCTAGCTAACATTGAACCTGGTTGGTTAGCTACCTGCAGATTCATTCAGGTTAGTAATGTTTTGAGTTGGGATTATGGTTCATTGTTTACCTAGCTAGCTAGCTAGCTAGCTAGAGCACAGAATAACTGGCACATTTACGAATGCTCAACACCCGTTGAATATGGCCTGTGTCAGTGAACGTTGGCAAAAAAGCATAATTAAATTGTTGCCAACAGCACAGTTGCAGTCACCAAAGCTCTGGATAACATAAAAACAGCCTACCCAGCTCTGTTAGAACACTCAGTTTTACAAACTCCCAGAAAACACTCTGGCACTCCAGATGAAATTTACGAACACACCCGTAGTATAAATCAACCTTTAGTCTTTTAATCTTTGGTTGTTTAGTACACAGCCTCACATGTGAATTCTTAAAGAGATGGGTGGGGTTAAAGCTTAAGATGGTGTGAACGTTACTGAATGGTTGTAGACAAAGATGAGCTCTCCAGTAGTAGTACCAAAACATTCAAAGGCCATTTTCTCAAAAGTGATTTTACAAATGTATCAACTTTCAAAGCAGAATTACTTTCCTATTGTTCCTCAACTGTAGTGTATGAAATATAATTTTAGCGCTCAGAGTCTCTACTTTTATCGATTGTAAAAAACACAATTTCAAAGTTTGCTACATAAAACCGAACGAATCGAGACGGTCGGTCACAATTGGTGATTACACAATAATGCATTGTTTGTTTCTCCTCGCTCATCCATTCTCCACCATTTTCATCCATCATACTTGTTTCTTCATTTATTTAATCTGTTATATGTGTGAAATTAGTTTCGGTACAATTTAGGTTCGCCCTTTGGGACTCCCAATCACGGCAGGTTGTGATAGAGCCTGGAATCGAATCAGGGTCTGTAGTGACGGCTCTAGCACGGAGATGCAGTGCCTTAGACCACTGCGCCACTCGGAAGCCCAGGGTATCAACTGGGCACCGTACCTTCCACTGTTGTGAGAAGGAGCAGAGCATGCCCTACTGTCGGGAAGGAGGAGGAAAACCATTCATAAAATGGCATGCTGGTTAGAACTCCAGTTCTGTTTGTGACATTAAGATTCTAACAATGACAGTGTGGATTATAGAAAAAGTCAAAGACGGGGGGGCATGGCAGAGAAATAAATGGTTTTAAATTCACGAGCAGTCAAAATGGCTGCTTTAGCTGGTCTAGTGTTAACCTACTGGTCATCATATAGTCACTCGTGTCCTTGTTGACTTACGAGTGTGAACTGGTCGTAGACCTGTGTGAGGTCGTCCATCTTGTACTGCTCCAGCACCACAAAGTTGTCCAGGTTAGAGCTCCCCCTACGGGCACAGTCCTGACAGTGCACCACGTATGTCTTCCTGCTGTTGCTCTCACTGGTTACAAACAGTAGGGCAAACACCTCCACCTGGAAACAGGGCGAGAGTGAGTGTGTGAGGAGAGGTACATGTGTTTGTTTTGCTTTTACTATCCTTGTGGGGACCAGAAATCCTCACAAGGAGAGCAAAACAAGGAAAATTCAGACAAGAGGGGACATTTCGCCAGCCCCCACAAGGAAAAAGGCTATTTTAGGTTTAGGGTTTAGGTTTAGGGTTTAGGGGTTAAATGGATAATTTGGGATTGTGGCAACGAGGCCCTTTAGTTACTTCCCCAGAGTCATCCCCACAATTTGCATGCCTCTGTGTCTAGTGTTAGCGGAATGACTGAAAGTCTAGCAAGCATTCTAGCAGATACCCACAGGCTTCCATTCATTACGCTAACGCTAATTAGGGACAGAGTTCCCATTTGGGAAAGGTGACGCCAGACAATGTGACCGGGAAGATTTTAATTTACTGTCCATTTGAGAAATTCTACTGAACCATATGCATTGGGTGCATAAGCCCATTACGGTGTCCACCCATAGTGCTCGGGAATGACACAAATCACATTTACAATATGATAATGCATCTTAACAGAACATGCAACACGTGTAATGAAGCAGCCAAGAAAACGTTGTAATGTAATTTGCGAAAAAAGAAAAAAAACACCCTTCTGAACAGCGCACCTGATAGTGGTTCCATATCTGAACAGTTAGAAACTTAGAAAGAGTGGTAATCTGATGATGTAACAACTAGGATGGGTTGCTGATACGACTAGGATTGTGCCTTTGGCTTCTGGACAACGAAATAAAGTTTATATGAAAACCAATGCTAAGCGTCCCCAAACTTGAAACTCACGCACCTCCTATAACTCTTTATAAAATAAATGCCTTGTTTCCATGGTCGGATTTGAAGCAAGGTAGGACATGCCTCATAACATTAAGTAAAACAGTCAGGATACAAACAAAGTATGTTTTAAAATACATACTGCCTCCAGCTCACATTGTTAAATGGTGGGTGAAACGCTGATATCCTGTTGCCTGCACCTGAATGGTGAATGGGAGGTGTGCTTCAACTACCAGTTGAGAAATAAAAATAGATCTGGTTAAATTGTGCACTAGATGTTTTACTCCAGCAGCAACCAGCCGAGGAGCAGCAGGAGAACCACATTTTACTCCAGCAACAAGGAGCAGTAGGAGAACCACACGTTTTACTCCAGCAGCAACCAGCTGAGGAGCAGCAGGAGAACCACATTTTACTCCAGCAGCAACCAGCTGAGGAGCAGCAGGAGAACCACATTTTACCCCAGCAACAAGGAGCAGTAGGAGAACCACATGTTTTACTCCAGCAACAAGGAGCAGCAGGAGAACCACATGTTTTACTCCAGCAACAACCAGCTGAGGAGCAGCAGGAGAACCACATGTTTTACTCCAGCAACAACCAGCTGAGGAGCAGCAGGAGAACCACATGTTTTACTCCAGCAACAACCAGCTGAGGAGCAGCAGGAGAAATCCCACTCAGAATAGACTGTATGCTGTGTGCATGTGATAGTTGTGTTGGACAAATAAGATGGTGACTAAGAAAAAAACAAAAACTGGCCAATTTATTTCTAGTAAATTAGGCAAATTAACCAATAGACTGATAAGCATGACGGTCAACTGTATTTCTATGAAGTGGTATTACCATCAATTAATAAAAAGCATTATTTTGCAAGGGGATAATTGTTTCTCCCGGTCGTTTTGGTCGGCAACAGTTTTACATTATCGGCTATACCTCCCTTTTAAAATCATCACCAGCTAACGGAAACCCCACTTAGGGAAAATAGGATTTTCCCACAAGGACAGTGTGTGTGTGTACCTCACAGATGCTGCAGTAATGTGCGGGTTCGTCCCTGGTCCTGCCGTGCCACACCAGCTCCTTGCCTGACACCTGCAGTAGCTCCCGCAGCATCTGACACTGCTTCAATGTCCGCAGCAGACAGTACCTAGCAGAGACCGAGACACACAGGGGTTAGGTGTTTGTGTGCGTGCACGAGCGCAGGTGTTTATGAGTGAGAGGCCGAGCGAAAGGGAATTGTGTGTGTGTGTGTGTGTGTGTGTGAGACTCACTTGATCATCTGGAAGAGCTTGCTGTCGGAGACTTTGATATTCCTGGCCATGTTCCAGGAGAGGTGTATCATGGGGACAATGGACTTGACGCTCTGCAGCTTATTCCATTCATATCGCTCTGCTGCCAGCTTATACTGGTACGCTGAGGAGGGAGAGATCGAGAGAGAGAGAGAGCGGGGGAGAAAGATAAAGTGAAAGTGAGAGAGACAGAGGGGGAGAGGTAGAAGGGGGTATTAATGACAATATCATTTCAATTTCACAATGTCAAGGCTTGTCAGAATCCATCTATCATATTTAAATGATGCTCCAACGAATTCAGCATTAAAACCCATAAAACAGCAGTGCATGTTCATAGGCAGTATATCCCCTTGTTCTCCCCGTCTTACCAGTGAGGGGTCCTACGTTCCAGGCGATGTTGTTGCACCAGCCGATGGCCTGGACCCAGTGGACGGTGCCCGTGTTGAGCCACACCAGGTCTCCGGGGCGCTGGATGAAGCGGTAGACGGGGACATCTGCCTCGTACAGGTCCTCCAGGTTGGGCCACCATGAACCCATCAGGAAGTTGATGTTGTTCCTGGAGGAGAGAGACACACAGGATGTTAGAAATACAAATACTGCCAACCCCTTGCAGTTCATCAAATCAAATAGATTGTTACATCATCAATGAATGATTGTTACATCAATGAACGATTGTTACATCATCAATGAATGATTGTTACATCATCAATGATTGTTACATCAATGAATGATTGTTACATCATCAATGAATGAAAATATGAAAAAATGATTCTACTTTTATTAGCATTAGGTCCACTATAGTCAAAGCAGAGTTCGATGTGTCTGTGACTTCAGATTGTATTGGCTGTAAAAAGACAGAGGTAGGAGATGCACTTTGTGTTGAGCTAGAAGCAGGAGATTTTTGTTGACATACTTTTCACAGAAGTCGTTGATGATTCCCCAGTAAGGCTGGGGCACAGAGAACCACTCACAGTCCCCCGGGCCGATGTTGATGTTCACTGAACAGAAGTTGTTGTTCTCTTGGTGACCTAAAAGACAAGACAAATACCTCAGAAAACAAAATGACTACAAAAAAACAAAATTGTGTGTCAGACCTGGAATCAAATATATGATTATTTGTTATTTAAATACATATTTTCTGTGTATTTGAGTACTTTCAAATAATGTGAATCAACCACTTTAAGTATTTTATCATGTTTTATTGTCACATACAACATATAGGTGCAGTGAAATGTGTTGTTTTACAGGGTCAGACATAGTAGTATGATAGGTGCAGTGAAATGTGTTGTTTTACAGGGTCAGACATAGTAGTATGATAGGTGTTGTTTTACAGGGTCAGACATAGTAGTATGATAGGTGTTGTTTTACAGGGTCAGACATAGTAGTATGATAGGTGTTGTTTTACAGGGTCAGACATAGTAGTATGATAGGTGTTGTTTTACAGGGTCAGACATAGCAGTATGATAGGTGTTGTTTTACAGGGTCAGACATAGCAGTATGATAGGTGCAGTGAAATGTGTTGTTTTACAGGGTCAGACATAGTAGTATGATAGGTGTTGTTTTACAGGGTCAGACATAGTAGTATGATAGGTGTTGTTTTACAGGGTCAGACATAGTAGTATGATAGGTGTTGTTTTACAGGGTCAGACATAGCAGTATGATAGGTGTTGTTTTACAGGGTCAGACATAGTAGTATGATAGGTGCAGTGAAATGTGTTGTTTTACAGGGTCAGACATAGTAGTATGATAGGTGTTGTTTTACAGGGTCAGACATAGTAGTATGATAGGTGTTGTTTTACAGGGTCAGACATAGTAGTATGATAGGTGCAGTGAAATGTGTTGTTTTACAGGGTCAGTCATAGTAGTATGATAGGTGTTGTTTTACAGGGTCAGACATAGTAGTATGATAGGTGTTGTTTTACAGGGTCAGACATAGTAGTATGATAGGTGTTGTTTTACAGGGTCAGACATAGTAGTATGATAGGTGTTGTTTTACAGGGTCAGACATAGTAGTATGATAGGTGTTGTTTTACAGGGTCAGACATAGTAGTATGATAGGTGTTGTTTTACAGGGTCAGACATAGCAGTATGATAGGTGTTGTTTTACAGGGTCAGACATAGCAGTATGATAGGTGTAGTTTTACAGGGTCAGACATAGTATGATAGGTGTTGTTTTACAGGGTCAGACATAGTAGTATGATAGGTGTTGTTTTACAGGGTCAGACATAGTAGTATGATAGGTGTTGTTTTACAGGGTCAGACATAGTAGTATGATAGGTGTTGTTTTACAGGGTCAGACATAGCAGTATGATAGGTGTTGTTTTACAGGGTCAGACATAGCAGTATGATAGGTGTAGTTTTACAGGGTCAGACATAGTATGATAGGTGTTGTTTTACAGGGTCAGACATAGTAGTATGATAGGTGTTGTTTTACAGGGTCAGACATAGTAGTATGATAGGTGTTGTTTTACAGGGTCAGACATAGTAGTATGATAGGTGTTGTTTTACAGGGTCAGACATAGTAGTATGATAGGTGTTGTTTTACAGGGTCAGACATAGCAGTATGATAGGTGTAGTTTTACAGGGTCAGACATAGTATGATAGGTGTTGTTTTACAGGGTCAGACATAGTAGTATGATAGGTGTTGTTTTACAGGGTCAGACATAGTAGTATGATAGGTGTTGTTTTACAGGGTCAGACATAGTAGTATGATAGGTGTTGTTTTACAGGGTCAGACATAGTAGTATGATAGGTGTTGTTTTACAGGGTCAGACATAGTAGTATGATAGGTGTTGTTTTACAGGGTCAGACATAGTAGTATGATAGGTGTTGTTTTACAGGGTCAGACATAGCAGTATGATAGGTGTAGTTTTACAGGGTCAGACATAGTAGTATGATAGGTGTTGTTTTACAGGGTCAGACATAGTAGTATGATAGGTGTTGTTTTACAGGGTCAGACATAGTAGTATGATAGGTGCAGTGAAATGTGTTGTTTTACAGGGTCAGTCATAGTAGTATGATAGGTGTTGTTTTACAGGGTCAGACATAGTAGTATGATAGGTGTTGTTTTACAGGGTCAGACATAGTAGTATGATAGGTGTTGTTTTACAGGGTCAGACATAGTAGTATGATAGGTGTTGTACAACAGATAGGTGCAGTGAAATGTGTTGTTTTACAGGGTCAGACATAGTAGTATGATAGGTGTTGTAAAACATATAGGTGCAGTGAAATGTGTTGTTTTACAGGGTCAGACATAGTAGTATGATAGGTGCAGTGTAATGTGTTGTTTTACAGGGTCAGTCATAGTAGTATGATAGGTGTTGTTTTACAGGGTCAGACATAGTAGTATGATAGGTGTTGTAAAACATATAGGTGCAGTGAAATGTGTTGTTTTACAGGGTCTGTCATAGTAGTATGATAGGTGTTGTTTTACAGGGTCAGACATAGTATGATAGGTGTTGTTTTACAGGGTCAGACATAGTAGTATGATAGGTGTTGTTTTACAGGGTCAGACATAGTAGTATGATAGGTGTTGTTTTACAGGGTCAGACATAGTAGTATGATAGGTGTTGTTTTACAGGGTCAGACATAGCAGTATGATAGGTGTTGTTTTACAGGGTCAGACATAGCAGTATGATAGGTGTAGTTTTACAGGGTCAGACATAGTATGATAGGTGTTGTTTTACAGGGTCAGACATAGTAGTATGATAGGTGTTGTTTTACAGGGTCAGACATAGTAGTATGATAGGTGTTGTTTTACAGGGTCAGACATAGTAGTATGATAGGTGTTGTTTTACAGGGTCAGACATAGTAGTATGATAGGTGTTGTTTTACAGGGTCAGACATAGCAGTATGATAGGTGTAGTTTTACAGGGTCAGACATAGTATGATAGGTGTTGTTTTACAGGGTCAGACATAGTAGTATGATAGGTGTTGTTTTACAGGGTCAGACATAGTAGTATGATAGGTGTTGTTTTACAGGGTCAGTCATAGTAGTATGATAGGTGTTGTTTTACAGGGTCAGACATAGTAGTATGATAGGTGTTGTTTTACAGGGTCAGACATAGTAGTATGATAGGTGTTGTTTTACAGGGTCAGACATAGTAGTATGATAGGTGTTGTTTTACAGGGTCAGACATAGCAGTATGATAGGTGTAGTTTTACAGGGTCAGACATAGTAGTATGATAGGTGTTGTTTTACAGGGTCAGACATAGTAGTATGATAGGTGTTGTTTTACAGGGTCAGACATAGTAGTATGATAGGTGCAGTGAAATGTGTTGTTTTACAGGGTCAGACATAGTAGTATGATAGGTGCAGTGAAATGTGTTGTTTTACAGGGTCAGTCATAGTAGTATGATAGGTGTTGTTTTACAGGGTCAGACATAGTAGTATGATAGGTGTTGTTTTACAGGGTCAGACATAGTAGTATGATAGGTGTTGTTTTACAGGGTCAGACATAGTAGTATGATAGGTGTTGTACAACAGATAGGTGCAGTGAAATGTGTTGTTTTACAGGGTCAGACATAGTAGTATGATAGGTGTTGTAAAACATATAGGTGCAGTGAAATGTGTTGTTTTACAGGGTCAGACATAGTAGTATGATAGGTGCAGTGTAATGTGTTGTTTTACAGGGTCAGTCATAGTAGTATGATAGGTGTTGTTTTACAGGGTCAGACATAGTAGTATGATAGGTGTTGTAAAACATATAGGTGCAGTGAAATGTGTTGTTTTACAGGGTCAGTCATAGTAGTATGATAGGTGTTGTTTTACAGGGTCAGACATAGTAGTATGATAGGTGTTGTTTTACAGGGTCAGACATAGTAGTATGATAGGTGTTGTTTTACAGGGTCAGACATAGTAGTATGATAGGTGTTGTTTTACAGGGTCAGTCATAGTAGTATGATAGGTGTTGTTTTACAGGGTCAGACTATGTATGGCGTATCTAGAGCAAATTAGGGTTAAGTGCACGTTGACAGGTTTTTCACCTTATCGGCTCACGTATTCAAACCAGCGACCTTTCGGTTACTGGCCCAATGTTCAAATACCTGGGTTAAATGCATGGGACTTAATTTGAGTCAGTGTATTTGAGTATTTCTAAATACATTCCAATATTCAACTCCTCGTCTTAAAAAAAAATAAAAACATTTCAATATTTACTTGGAAATGTGAAAGTAACGTAGATATTTGAAATAGTATCTGAACCCAGGTCTGGTGTTTGTGTTGCATTTAGGTGTGTGTGTGTGTGTGTACAGTGTGTATGTACAGTGTGTATGAACAGTGTGTATGAGTGCATCTGTGTCTGTGTGTACCTGGCGTCCTGCTCCCAGGGACCTTCATGTAAAGCTGGACAGTGTTCATGCCCAGGATGGTGTGTCCTACGTGGCTGAGCAGGTTTCCAGCAGACACCACCCTGGCAAAGGCTGGCAGCTTACTGAGCTCCTGCAGATGCAGTTTCCACCTTGGATGAGGTCAGAGGGCAAGGGTCAGCACTAAACTCTACTGCACAGACACACACCGCACCCAACCTCAGAGATCCTCATCATGATAACAATGCCTAATCCAAAACCAGCCCTTGTCCCTTCTCCCTAAGCCATACCTTATGTCTGTTTCTACAACCAAATGGTCTGGAGACAGCTCCACCTGTAGACCCTAACCAGTCTGTTTTTGGACCACATGATATAATCTGGTTTACATGAAAAGGTCAAACTAAAGTCTCTCGTTAACAGAACTACATAATGTTGTCAGTGAGAGTTGTGTGGAACACTTACTTCCTATCGTCAGACAGGTCGATGTTGGTGCCAAACTTGATGTGTTTGAAGGGCCCTTTCTTCCGGCACGCCACACTGCAGGATCATGGGAGATGTAGTTTAGACAGAGCAGAGCGATATGACACACAGACCGAGAGAGAGAGAGAGAGAGAGACGGCCAGGGAGGGAGGGACAGAGACAGACAGAGGGCATCTTACCTCTCTGAGTTGGCTGCCTCTGCTTCCAGCTCCATCTTCTTCTCCTCCTGGGAAATACATTCAATATAGATTTACGTTGTCTAGTTTGAGTGACAGAGTAAGGAGAGAACATGTGAATATTCAGTGTCTGACAGGGGTTGGTTCTCAGCACAGTGAACACACGGCCTTTCAGAGAACAGGACCCAGCTCAAAACTCCTTGGGTCTCTAATCAACAAGGTCTTGTATTTACAGCATTTGCAATAGTGATGGTTCTCTGTGTCGGTCTGTCTGTGTGCCTGTATCCTTCAGCCGCTCCCTCTACTAACCCGTAGTGAATCCTGGAAGGACGACGCCTGGTACTGGGCGTACTTGGCGATGGTGGTGTGTGACTGGCTGCTCTGGCAGCGCCACATCTTCCTGGTGCCGCTCAGGTCCCAGTTCTCATCGGTGGGCTGAGACAGCTGAGTCCGCACCTCCACCAGGTGGTCTGGGTTAGCCTCCACCAGGGTCTTAGTAGAGAACAGACCCAGGTCTGACAGAGTGGACAGGGTGGGGGAGAAGGGTGGAGGGAGAGAGAGACGGGTGGAGGGAGATGGAGACAGAGAGAGAAGGGTGGAGGGAGGGAAAACAGCGAGGGAGAGGAAAGAAGTGGGAGAAAGGGATGGGAAATGAGGAAAAGTGGAGAGATAAAAAGAGAAAGGTGATGTTTAGTAAACTCACAACTTGCATCTGCAAAATATGTCACTTCAGCTAATTCCTGACAGCATGGCTGAAAAGTATTTCCCAGTGCAGTAAATCAAAGAGTTCAGAAGCACTCTAGCTTAATGAAATACAAACTATTTATCCATCCAGATATTTTGAGTGAGTTTCAAGCAGGTGCACTAGCGGCTAATTTCTTCCAGGGGCACCGTGCTACTATGACTGACCCTGTAAAACAACACCTATCATACTACTATGTCTTACCCTGTAAAACAACACCTATCATACTACTACGGCTGACCCTGTAAAACAACACCTATCATACTACTATGTCTGACCCTGTAAAACAACACCTATCATACTACTACGGCTGACCCTGTAAAACAACACCTATCATACTACTATGTCTGACCCTGTAAAACAACACCTATCATACTACTACGGCTGACCCTGTAAAACAACACCTATCATACTACTATGTCTGACCCTGTAAAACACTGCACCTATCCAGTGTGTGTTGATGTGGCATGCAACAGTAGAGAACTGATGGAGTGAGGGAGCCAATATATTTTCTATGCAGCAAATACTTTACTCCACATGCTACATTGAATGTAATGACACTCTCTGCCTGCAGGTGGTGCTGTTCTCATACATGTAAAGTTGTTCAACAGACACACACACACACACACACACCCCCAAGCCAGTGAATGAATGCAAACACACACACACACACACACACACACACACACACACCCCAAGCCAGTGAATGAATGCAAACACACACACACCCCAAGCCAGTGAATGAATGCAAACACACACACACATAGCTTTACTACGTTAAACAAAAATGAGACAGAAGGACTAGACAGTTGACTTGTATTTATTCTGCTGGACTGGAATGCCACCAGCAGCAGTACTGTGTGTAATGGCGGTATATGACTGCCAGCCGTGTGTGTAACTCACCCAGTTTGAGCGCCCCGGCCAGCCCTCTGATGACAGTGACAGGGTTGGAGGGGTTGGTGCAGAACTGATGAAGCGGAGGGAAGAAGGCATCTCTCTTATTCTCCAGCTACACACCATGGGAGAAACAGACAGATCAGAGACCACACACACACACACACACTCTAATGTCGAGTATAGCCAAACCACACTACCAAACTGTAACCAACTGACTACCAAATTATTTACATTTAAGTCATTTAGCAGATGCTCTTATCCAGAGCAACATACAGGAGCAATTAGGGTTAAGTGCATTGCTCATTCGAACCAAACGCTCTTACCACTAGCCTACCAGCCCACCTCTAACCACCAGACCACCTGCTGCCCTAAATGTTGACTTGAAATGCAAACTAGACCATTAGTTGTAATAAACACTAAGACCATAGAGCCCAGGCCAGCCATAGAGCCCAGGCCAGCCATAGAGCCCAGGCCAGCCATAGAGCCCAGGCCAGCCATAGAGCCCAGGCCAGCCATAGAGCCCAGGCCAGCCATAGAGCCCAGGCCAGCCATAGAGCCCAGGCCAGCCATAGAGCCCAGGCCAGCCATAGAGCCCAGGCCAGCCATAGAGCCCAGGCCAGCCATAGAGCCCAGGCCAGCCATAGAGCCCAGGCCAGCCATAGAGCCCAGGCCAGCCATAGAGCCCAGGCCAGCCAGAGCCCAGGCCAGCCATAGAGCCCAGGCCAGCCATAGAGCCCAGGCCAGCCATAGAGCCCAGGCCAGCCATAGAGCCCAGGCCAGCCATAGAGCCCAGGCCAGCCATAGAGCCCAGGCCAGCCATAGAGCCCAGGCCAGCCATAGAGCCCAGGCCAGCCATAGAGCCCAGGCCAGCCATAGAGCCCAGGCCAGTAGGAATGACAACTACATTTATTTGAGAGAGTAAAAAGCACAGGAATGAAATCCCAACCAGGGTTTCTGTTAGGAAAATGAGGAGCAGGATATTTGACCGACAACATTTTAAATTTACCGGACATTGGAGAAATCTGCCGGACCCATACGCATAACCTGATTAGGGCGTCCACCCACAGTGCTCAGAGTGACATCACACTTAGAATATGGTAATTCATAATAACAGAACATGCAGGTCGAGGATGCAACTTTAAAAAGTAATGAGTCTGACGCAACAGATCAGCACGTTTATCTTAAAATATTAATAAGCTATTATTTATTCACATTACAAGCGCAGCAATGCGCACAAGGCAGTAGTAGGCTACAAGTGAATGTTTGTTCCATAATGCAAATGGCAGGAAACCACAGTGTCAAAAGGGCGCCTGTCACACAAACGGTGACAGAGATTCAAATATCTGTTAGAAATGTAGAAAGAGAGGAGATCTAATAGGCTACTTTGAAGACATACCTCATATGTTTTAAAATGTTCGGGTTTCAAACACTTAAGTAGGCACAGCCTACTGCCGTCAGCTCATTGCAAAGTGGCGTGTGACACGCTGATGAAACCTGCCTTCTGATGGTTGTTTGAGATGCTGCAGCAGCAGCTCTCACGCTGATGAAACCTGCCTTCTGATGGTTGGTTGAGATGCTGCAGCAGCATCTCTCACGCTGATGAAACCTGCCTTCTGATGGTTGTTTGAGATGCTGCAGCAGCATCTCTCACGCTGATGAAACCTGCCTTCTGATGGTTGTTTGAGATGCTGCAGCAGCATCTCTCACGCTGATGAAACCTGCCTTCTGATGGTTGGTTGAGATGCTGCAGCAGCAGCTCTCACGCTGTCTGACAGATTTATTGCTCCTCTGTATCTGTATGTTGTATGCGTGTGATAAATAAGATATATAATGAATATACTGTAGCCTACACACACACCAATTTAATTCCACTAAATTCTGCAAATTCAAGAGGATTTAAAGCCTCATTTCACAGTGGGATTTTTTCTTCTTCTCCCAGACAATTGGCCAGCGCCCATTTCATTCATCTGCTTTTCCAAAAATAGTCCAAAAGCCGACTACTACAGGCCAACGGAAACCCTAATCCCAACATACAGACATGAGTAAAAACCCTCACAGCTATTTACTCACGTAGATACTGGGTGTGGAGGGGTTGAGTTTGTCCTTCGGCAGCGAGGGTGAGGGGGGCAGGGGGGGGCCTGGGCGGGGGACACTGATCAAGGAGGATACTGCTGCTGGACAGGCCATTCTTCCCCAGGTTCCTAAAGACACGGGGGTGGGGGGAATAGAGAAAACACCAGGTCTCAGAAACAGTATTTTTAAACTGTTCCAATAACAATGCTTTTTGTTGTATCTCTCCCATCTCTCCTCTTTAATTGGCTAGGTGAGACAGCACAGATCACTTTTCAGCTAATAGCAGCAGCACAAACCAACACGATGAATCTGGAGTCTAGACATGCATTGCGGAGCGGAAAACACTTAAAACAGATCACCGTTAAAACAGATTCCAGATTAACTGGTACTATGGCTATGTTTACACAGGAAATCCAATTCAGATAAACAGTTTTGATTTGACCTTTGACAAATCAGATCAGCTTTGTGGAAAAAGCTCCCCCTGTGCTTTGGGGAAAAAATAAATCTGATGTGAAAATTTTGTCTAAAGACCAAATAGTGGGAAAAATTCAGTTCCTGGCCACTTCCTGTAGACACTAAACAGATGTGCTAATAACCCATCCATCCAGAAACATCCCCTAGGGCCCAGCCTAGTCACTGGTGTCCACCCGAGGACATCCCCCTAGCCTATCAGAGAGGAAAGCTAGTGGAGATCTGCCATGTTCATCATGTCCAGGTCCTTCAGATCTACACTTTTGATTTATTTTACCTTTATTTAACTAGGCAAGTCAGTTAAGAACAAATTCTTATTTACAATGACAGTGGGTTAACTGCCCTGTTCAGGGGCAGAATGACATATTTTTAGCTTGTCAGCTCAGGGATTCGATCTAGCAACCTTTCAGTTACTAGTCCAACACTGATACAACTATTTGGTAACCCAGAGCAGGTAAGGCTAACTAAAGGGTTAACTAAAAAGCTAACTAAGGGTTAACTAAAAGGCTTAACTAAAAGGCTAACTAAAAGGCTAACTAAAAGGCTAACTAAAAGGCTAACTAAAAGGCTAACTAAGAGGCTAACTAAGAGGCTAACTAAGGGCTAACTAAAAGGCTAACTAAGGGCTAACTAAGGGCTAACTAAGGGCTAACTAAGAGGCTAACTAAGAGGCTAACTAAGGGCTAACTAAAAGGCTAACTAAGGGCTAACTAAAAGGCTAACTAAGGGCTAACTAAAAGGCTAACTAAAAGGCTAACTAAGGGCTAACTAAAAGGCTAACTAAGGGTTAACTAAAAGGCTAATTAAAGGGCTAACTAAAGGGTTAACTAAAAGGCTAACTAAAGGGTTAACTAAAAGGCTAACTAAGGGTTAACTAGAAAGTTAACTAGAAGGCTAACTAATGAATGGGGGATACCTAGTCAGTTGTACAACTGAATGCATTCAACTGAAATGTGTCTTCCACATTTAATCCAACCCCTCTGAATCCTTGCTCAGGGACGGAACGACAGATTTTTATCTTGTCAGCTCGGGGATTCAATCCAGCAACCTTTCGGGTTACAAGTCCAGCTCTCTAACCACTAGGCTACCTGCCACCAACTAAAGGCTAACTAAGGGCTACAGGCCCTTAAGGCCAGGCTGGCTGGCTACAGCACAAAGACCTTCAAGAGGCAACTCAAACCACAGTCGTCTTTCTCACCAAAATAAATAAGTCATCAGCAACTCAGCCAGCCACCGCAGTCAGCCAGTCAGCCACACCAGTCAGTCAGTCAGCCACACCAGTCAGTCAGTCAGCCAGTCACACCAGTCAGTCAGTCAGCCAGCCACACCAGTCAGTCAGTCAGCCAGCCACACCAGTCAGTCAGTCAGCCAGCCACACCAGTCAGTCAGTCAGCCAGCCACACCAGTCAGTCAGTCAGTCAGCCAGCCACACCAGTCAGTCACACCAGTCAGTCAGTCAGTCAGCCACACCAGTCAGTCAGTCAGCCAGCCACACCAGTCAGTCAGTCAGCCAGCCACACCAGTCAGTCAGTCAGCCAGCCACACCAGTCAGTCAGTCAGCCAGCCACACCAGTCAGTCAGTCAGCCAGCCACACCAGTCAGTCAGTCAGCCAGCCACACCAGTCAGTCAGTCAGCCAGCCACACCAGTCAGTCAGTCAGCCAGCCACACCAGTCAGTCAGTCAGCCAGCCACACCAGTCAGTCAGTCAGCCACACCAGTCAGTCAGTCAGCCAGCCACACCAGTCAGTCAGTCAGTCAGCCACACAGTCAGTCAGCAGCCACACCAGTCATTCAGTCAGTCAGCACCACACAGTCAGTCAGTCAGGTCCAGCCACACCAGTCAGTTCCAGTCAGCCACACCAGTCAGTCAGTCAGGTCAGCCACACCATTCAGTAAGTCATCAGCCACACCAGTCAGTCAGTCACACCAGTCAGTCAGTCAGTCAGTCAGCCACACCAGTCAGTTCAGTCAGGCCAGCCACACCAGTCAGTCAGTCAGCCAGACACACCAGTCAGTCAGTCAGTTTCTAGTCAGTCACACCAGTCAGTCAGTCATTCACACCGTCCAGTCAAGCCAGGCCAGACCAGTCCGTCAGTCAGCACCACAGTACCGTCAGCCACACCAGTTTTCCAGTCAGCCACACCAGTCAGCCCACACCTCAAGTCATGTCCGCCACACCAGTCGCCCGTCAGTCAGCCACACCAGTCAGGCCAGTCAGTCAGACACACCAGTCAGCCAGTCAGTCAGCCACACCAGTCAGCCAGTCAGTCAGCCACACCAGTCAGTCAGTCAGTCAGCCACACCAGTCAGTCAGTCAGTCAGCCACACCAGTCAGTCAGTCAGCCACACCAGTCAGTCAGTCAGCCACACCAGTCAGTCAGTCAGCCACACCAGTCAGTCAGTCAGCCACACCAGTCAGTCAGTCAGCCGCACCAGTCAGTCAGTCAGCCACACCAGTCAGTCAGTCACACCAGTCAGTCAGTCAGTCAGCCACACAGTCAGTCAGCCACACCAGTCAGTCAGTCACACCATTCAGTCAGTCAGCCACACCATTCAGTCAGTCAGCCACACCAGTCAGTCAGTCAGCCACACCAGTCAGTCAGTCACACCAGTCAGCTCCATGTGACTCAGACAGTGAACTCTAGTTAGTATGACATTTACAATGAAACACTGCATAACAACACAGACTTTACCACATCCATACATACACTCCGATCAAAACGCAAATTGGCTACAATTGAAGTGTGATGTGACAGAAGGATATGATGTCCTACCTGCATGCTTTGAGCACGTGGTTTGAGCTGGGGTAGATGGATACTGAGGACCATGAGGCCAGGGCTGGCCTTCTGTGAGACAGCTCATTGGGATCCACCTTGACTGGGCTGCGAGAGTCCTCTAGCCCCTTACCATTGACCTGTGGGGTAGTGGTGGTACCGGTGGTTCCGCTGTTGGACGGGCTGCTGTTAAGGCTGGCGAGGTTGTTGGCTGTCGGGGGGTTAGTGGATCGGTGGGGGGAGGGGGTGGTGACGGACATGGCTGAGAGGGGCGAGGACGCCACAGAGTGTTCCGACAGGGGTTTGGGACCTCCATGGTGGACACCCGGGTGGATGTTGTTGACCTTGATGTTATCGTCCGTGGTGGCTCCTTGATTAACGCCACGATGATGATTATTATTACTATCGTGGTTATCATCATCCTTATTATTGTCCTTTCCTCTGAGCAAGGCTGAGAGCTGAGGGTCGTCTGAACTGAGCGCGCCCGGAGGAGGAGAGCCGGGCTGGGATTGGCTCCCCGAGCAGTACGTGGTGGTCACCGCCCCCTGCTGGATGTGATTAGCCAATCCATGTGTAAGGGCGGTGAGACTGGGACTGGGACTGCGCAGTGTCCCTGCATGGGTAGCCAATCCGCTGCTGCTTCCTAAAGGCGTGGTCTCTTTGGTTTGGGCCCCTGAGGTAGTGGTGGTGGAGGGGAGGGGAGAGGAAGGGAGATAGTTGAGGGCACCGCCCCTCTGTGGCGAAGAGGAGAAGGAGGAGAGGGAGGAACAGGAGGAGGAAGAGGAGGCAGGGCAGGGCCTGGTGGAATGTCCGACCTGATTTAGACTTTGAGCACCAGGGCCAGCAGCCTGGGTGGGATGGGAGGGGGAGGAAGGGTGTTCTCCATTGGGACCTGCCGAATATGAACCTGGACCATTGTGAAGCCCCTGACGGAGAAACAAAACAGCAACGAACATTAGAGGGTGAGACAAAACAGCAACGAACATTAGAGGGTGAGACAAAACAGCAACGAACATTAGAGGGTGAGACAAAACAGCAATGAACATTAGAGGGTGAGACAAAACAGCAATGAACATTAGAGGGTGAGACAAAACAAGAAAGAGTGAGTGTGAGACCAAGTCAGAGCAAAAGAGAGCTAGAACGAAGGAGATTAGACAGACAATATGAGCAGCTCAACTGAGACAGTACCATCAATATGTACCTCTGGGGAGTTGGTGTGTTGCTGGCTCTTCCAGGCCTCCTCTGCATTACTGGTACTGTTACTGCGGTGACTGGTGGTGTTGCTGGTAGGGGTACTGGTATCACTAGCGGCTGTGCAGTTGTGAGGTAGACAGTTCTGCTGCAGGTAAGGCACGTTTCTGTTACTCCTGCCACTTCCCGTTAGACCCCCCGGGAAAGTCCCTGCACCCGGTAAACCGGGAGTGTGATTATTGCCCATGGTCCCCGCCTCCTGATTACCCAGCTGTCCCAGGTGACTTAAAGATAAAAGTCCGTTGGCCATTGGCTGAGGAGTGCAGGGAGGGTGGGCTGTGGTGTGACTGACAGGTGAAGTCCGGGAGAGGGGGTGAGGTGAGGGGAGGGAGTTTGGGGATAGCGAGGGGCCGTTGGGTTGTGTGGGCCACAACTGGCCTGCTGCCTGCTGTTTCACCTAGAAAATAAAAACGGAGAGATGGAAGAGAGACAGAAAAGCATAGTTACTGGAAATACATTTTTTATTATTCTTTTTAAAAATTCAACTGTACTAGACTAAACTAGCACGTCTTTTTCTTATATAAAGCACTCCAAATGTCTTTAAACACTGGAATGGAACGATGGCTTAAGTTATTCATACATAAAGCCACAGGTTTGTTTGAGTGTGTGTATGTACCTGCTGTTGATGCTGCTGCATGAGGGAGATCTGGTTTTCCAGCTGATCCAGCATCTGTACCTGTGGTGGTTTCAGACTGGTCCGGTTGGTCCGGAGCTGATCCAGGAGCTAGAGGTGGAGGGAAAGGTATTTAGAACCATCCTTAACTATTTACATTCTGAATTGTTTCGCTTAAGACTTTTATTCTTACTATTCAGTCCTCAAGTTACTTTTGAAAAGGCAGAGAGTCTAAAATTACTCGCATTAAAACCCAGCAAAGCTGAGTGATGCTCCACAGCGTCAAACATCTACTGTGTTATTGACTTGTTAATTGTTTACTCCATGTGTAACTCTTTGTTGTCTGTTCACACTGCTATGCTTTATCTTGGCCAGGTCGCAGTTGCAAATGAGAACTTGTTCTCAACTAGCCTACCTGGTTAAATAAAGGTGAAAAAAAAAAAAAACACTGACGTCATTTTGAATCCTGCAGCTCCCCCTGTGTGTTTATACTAGAGACATACCATTGAGCTGCAGCTCCCCCTGTGTGTTTTGACTAGAGACATACCGTTGAGCTGCAGCTCCCCCTGTGTGTTTATACTACCATTATACATACCATTGAGCTGCAGCTCCCCCTGTGTGTTTATACTAGAGGCATACCATTGAGCTGCAGCTCCCCCTGTGTGTTTATACTAGAGACGTACCGTTGGCCTGCAAACTCAGACATGCCACCCATTGAGCATGTTTGGGATGCTCTGTATCAACATGTCTGACAGTGTGTTCCAGTTCCTGCCAATGCCCATCAACTTCGCACAGCCATTGAAGAGGAGTGGGACAACATTCCACAGGCCACAATCAACAGCCTGATCAACTTAATGCGAAGGAGATGTGTCGCCATGTATGAGGTGGTCACACCAGATACTGACTGGTTTTCTGATCCATATCTGTGTTCCCAGTCGTAAAATCCATAGATTAGGGCCTAATGAATTCGTTTCAATTGACTGATTTCTTTATATGAATCTACAGTCAAATCTTTGAAAAAAAGACCAAACCGTTGGAGCTACAAACAAATGTCACCAATAACGAATAGGGACACTCTCTCAAACACAAAGGTGTCGTTTGATCTGCTCTACGGCGCACACAAGCTTCAGGGTGCATCGTCTGAAGGTAACCCAGAACTAGTAAAGTCCGTCCTTACGTTAAAGTACTACTTAAGTCGTTTTGGGGGGGTATCTGTACTTTAATTGACTATTTATACATATATTTTCTTTAACTCTTACTTCACTACATTCCTAAAGAAAATGTACTTTTTAATCCATACATTTTCCCTGACAACTAAAAGTACTCATTCCATTTTGAATGTTTAGCAGGACAGAAAAATGGTTCAATTCACAGACATCAAGAGAACATCCCTGGTCATCCCTACTGCTCTGATCTGGTAGACTCAATAAACACAAATGCTTCATTTGTAAATTATGTCAGTGTTGGAGTGAGCCCCTGGCTATCTGTAAAAAAACAACAAGATCGTGCCGTGTGGAATGCTTAATATAAGGAATGTGAAAGTATTTATACTTTTACATTTGATACTTAAGTATATTTAAAACCAAATACTTTAACTCAAGTAGTATTTTACTGGGTGACTTTCACTTTTACTTGAGTAATTTTCTATTCATTTATCTTTACTTTTACTCAAGCATGACAATTGTGTATTTTTCCACCAGTGACCAGGACTAGGCTGTACAAATTGAGTTTTTAATCGCGGGTAAAATGAGCCAAAAATAACATGACGAAATATGGATCTAAAATATATCAATCCAAATCCTGACTTCTTATATCTCTCAGATACAAACACTTGAAAACATTGTTCGTAAAAATCCAAATAACTTCACAGATCTTCATTGTAAAGGATTTAAACACTGTTTCCCATGCTTCTTCAATGAAGCATAAACAATTAATGAACATGCACCTGTGGAACGGTCGTTAAGACATGAACAGCTTACAGACGGTAGGCAATTAAGGTCACAGTCATGAAAACTTAGGACAGTAAAGAGGCCTTTCTACTGACTCTGAAAAACACCAAAAGGAAGATGCCCAGGGCCCCTGCTCATCTGCGTGAACATGCCTTAGGCATGCTGCAACGAGGCATGAGGACCACAGATGTGGTAAGGGAAATAAATTGTAATGTCTGTACTGTGAGACGCCTAAGACAGCGCTACAGGACGGACAGTGGCAGACCACGTGTAAACAACACCTGCACAGGATCGGTACATCCGAACATCACACCTGCGGGACAGGTACAGGATGGCAACAACAACTGCCCGAGTTACACCAGGAACGCACAATCCCTCTATCAGCGCTCAGACTGTCCGCAATAGGCTGAGAGAGGCTGGACTGGGGGCGTGTAGGCTTGTTGTCTGGTGAGGACCTGCCTTGCATCATCAGCAACAACGTCGTCTATGGGTACAAACCCACCGTCGCTGGACCAGACAGGACTGGCAAAAAGTGCTCTTCACTGACGAGTCGCGGTTTTGTCTCACCAGGGGTGATGGTTGGGTTCACATTTATTTTCGAAGGAATTAGCGTTACACCGAGGCCTGTACTCTGGAGCGGGATCGATATGGAAGGTCCGTCATGGTCTGACACGGTGTGTCACAGCATCATCGGACTGAGCTTGTTGTCATTGCAGGCAATCTCAATGCTGCGCGTTACAGGGAAGACATCCTCCTCCCTCATATGGTACCCTTCCTGACATGACCCTCTAGCATGACAATACCACCAGCTATACTGCTCGTTCTGTGCGTGATTTCCTGCAAGACAGGAATGTCAGTGTTCTGCCATAGCCAGCGAAGGGCCCGGATCTCAATCTCATTGAGCACGGCTGGGACCTGTTGGATCGGAGGGTGAGGGCTAGGGCCTTGGTGGAAGAGTGGGGTAACATCTCACAGTGAGAACTGGCAAAAGTGGTACAGTCCATGAGGAGGAGATGCAATGCCTTACTTAATGCAGCTAGTGGCCACATCAGATACTGACGGTTACTTTTGATTTTGACCCCCCCCCCCCTTTGGTCAGGGACACGTTATTCACATGTCTATGGAACATGTTCAGTTTATGTCGCAGTTGTTGAAACTTGTGTTCATACAAATGTTTACACATGTTAAGTTTGCTGAAAATAAACGCAGTTGACAGTGAGATGATGTTTCTTTTTTTGCTGAGTTTATATATATATTAGTATAATATATATATATTAGAGGCCGACCGATTAATCGGAATGGACCCTGTATCTTGCAACCTTAACTAGTCCAACGCAATAATAATAATATAATAATAACGACCTGCCTCTCTCTCGTTGCACTCCAAAAGGAGACTGCAGTATGCCAAGGTAAGTTGCTAGCTAGCATTAAACCTATCTTATAGAAACAAGCATAATCCCTCGTTAACTACACATGGTTGATGATATTACTAGATATTATCTAGCGTGTCCTGCGTTGCATATAATCTGACTGAGCATCCAAGTATCTGACTGAGACATTCATTCAAACAGCACTATCGTGCGTTTTGCCAGCAGCTCTTCATTGTGCGTCAAGCATTGCGCTGTTCATGACTTCAAGCCTATCAACTCCCGAGATGAGGCTGGTGTAACTGAAGTGAAATGGCTAGCTAGTTAGCGCGCGCTAATAGCGTTTCAAACATCACTCGCTCTGAGCCTTCTAGTAGTTGTTCCTCTTGTTCTGCATGGGTAACGCTGCTTCGATGGTGGCTGTTGTCGTTGTGTTGCTGGTTCGAGCCCAGGGAGGAGCGAGGAGAGGGACGGATGCTATACTGTTACACTGGCAATAGTAAAGTGCCTATAAGAACATCCAATAGTCAAAGGTTAATGAAATACAAATGGTATAGAGGGAAATAGTCCTATAATTCCAATAATAACTACAAGCTAAAACTTCTTACCTGGGAATATTGAAGACTCATGTTAAAAGGAATCACCAGCTTTCATATGTTCTCATGTTCAGAGCAAGGAACTGAAACGTTAGCTTTCTTACATGGCACATATTGCACTTTTACTTTCTTCTCCAACACTTTGTTTTTGCATTATTTAAACCAAATTGAACATTATAACATTATTATTATTATATATTGAACATACAATTGTTTCATTATTTACTTGAGGCTAAATTGATTTTATTGATGTATTATATTAAGTTAAAATAAGTGTTCATTCAGTATTGTTGTAATTGTCATTATTACACTTTTTTTTTTTAAATACAAAAATTGTCCAATTAATCGGTATCGGCTTTTTTGGTCCTCCAATAATCGGTATTGGCATTGAAAAATCATAATTGGTCGACCTGTAATAGATATATTTATGTTTTATTTTTATACCTACAGGGTCCTAAAATTCAAATGGCTTCATCATCATCTTAAAACAATTCCATATGTTAACTTAGTAGATATTGCAATTTATGGGCGTAGACCTATAGGGGTTAACAAATACCCACCTGTAGTCTCTGTGGCGTTAGGTACCAGCTGGGGATCTGCTGTTGTACCAGGTCGTTTGTCCACAAGTCGACACCACTCTGTGCTCAGAGAAAAGAGAGATGCTCGTCAATATACCGTGTAAATGTTTCATTCAGCGTCATTCCTTTATGCGTTCACCAGTTGTGTGATGGAGTGGACAGTTCCCAGGCTTTAGTACCAAAGCTGGATTGTAAACTTACTGAAAAAGGGCAGGACTACCTGGACATGTCCAATAAGAAACACTCACTTTAGTTATCCGTTGAAACACATTTGAATGAATGCCTTAATGAATAGGATCAGTTGGGTGGGTAAAAGACTGAACCCTACCTTAGCTGGGCTGGTGGTACGTTTCCTCTTGGCAGGGCTGGCCTGACTGTCAGTGTGGCTGGGATGGGGAGAGACCCGTGTCTGTACCTGGCCTCCCTCACCTCCCTGGTGGGGCTTACATGCCTGGAGGGGGGGCAGGAGTGGAGAGGAAGGTTATAGGGGGAGGCAGGAGTGGAGGGGGGAGGCAGGAGTGGAGAGGAAGATTATAGGGGGAGGCAGGAGTGGAGGCAGGAGTGGAGAGGAAGGTTATAGGGGGAGGCAGGAGTGGAGAGGAAGGTTATAGGGGGAGGCAGGAGTGGAGGGGGGAGGCAGGAGTGGAGAGGAAGGTTATAGGGGGAGGCAGGAGGCAGGAATGGAGAGGAAGGTTATAGGGGGAGGCAGGAGTGGAGGGGGAGGCAGGAGTGGAGGGGGAGGTTATAGGGGAGAGGCAGGAGAGGAGGGGGAAGGTTATAGGGGGAGGCAGGAGAGGAGGGGGAAGGCAGGAGTGGAGGGGGGAGGCAGGAGTGGAGGGGGGAGGCAGGAGTGGAGAGGAAGATTATAGGGGGAGGCAGGAGTGGAGGCAGGAGTGGAGAGGAAGGTTATAGGGGGAGGCAGGAGTGGAGAGGAAGGTTATAGGGGGAGGCAGGAGGCAGGAATGGAGAGGAAGGTTATAGGGGGAGGCAGGAGTGGAGGGGGAGGCAGGAGTGAAGGGGGAGGTTATAGGGGAGAGGCAGGAGAGGAGGGGGAAGGTTATAGGGGGAGGCAGGAGAGGAGGGGGAAGGTTATAGGGGGAGGCAGGAGAGGAGGGGGAAGGCAGGAGTGGAGGGTTATAGAGGGGGCAGGAGATGAGTGGGGGGGGGGTGATGGGGGGGCAGGAAGGAGAGGAGGGTATTAGGGGTGAGGCAGGCGAGGAGTGGGGGGGGGCAGGAAGGAGAGGAGGGTATTAGGGGGAGGCAGGCGAGGAGTGGGGGGGGAGGCAGGAGAGGAGTGGGGGGGGAGGCAGGAGAGGAGTGGGGGGGGAGGCAGGAGAGGAGTGGGATGGTTACGGGGGGAGGGAAGAGAGGAGGCGGTCAGAGCAGATGCCACAATCCTGACAACAACCTAAGTGATACTTCTAATCAGGAATCTCAGAGCCAACAAACTGTGTGAAGTCTTTTTCTTGGCAAGAGGAATGCGATGAAACATAAGGAACAAAAATATCTGGGTTACCACCGTTTACCATCAAACCTTTGGTGCCAAGGTAGTTTTAATGTCAAACAGTCATCCAAGAAGAAAAGACAAGACATGCAAGTTGACAATGAATTAAATATTCATAGTCACTAACAGATAAACAGCATATCAGTAGTTTACATTCATTCTGTACATGTCATGTCCAACAGCTAGTCAGGGTGAGGAGATGGGGTGAGAAAAGTGACTTGACTTATGACCTATACTGCTGTATTATGAACCACAGAGAGAATTACACCTAGTAAATCTACTGTATTATGAACCACAGAGAATTACACCTAGTAAATCTACTGTATTATGAACCACACCTAGTAAATCTACTGTATTATGAACCACACCTAGTAAATCTACTGTATTATGAACCACAGAGAATTACACCTAGTAAATCTACTGTATTATGAACCACACCTAGTAAATCTACTGTATTATGAACCACACCTAGTAAATCTACTGTATTATGAACCACACCTAGTAAATCTACTGTATTATGAACCACACCTAGTAAATCTACTGTATTATGAACCACACCTAGTAAATCTACTGTATTATGAACCACACCTAGTAAATCTACTGTATTATGAACCACACCTAGTAAATGTACCGTATGTGAGCTTAGTGTTTGTGAGGGGGATTCTCTCAACTCCTTTGGTTTGTCTGCACTGATACAAAACGTTTCTAAACGGTCAGGTGAATGCAGATAAGGCTACAGGGCATCCACTCTACTCAACTATCCTGAATTTGCAGATCAGTGCCAATGAAGGGAGGAAGACGAGGAAAGATGAAGGCTATTAAGATGCACCAGGACAGGTTAGTTTAGGTAGTAGTAGTAGTAGTAGGGGTTTGTTATCTGGGGGGGGGGGTCTCTAGAGGTCTCACCTGCTGCTGTGCCTGTGGCCCTGGGCTGCCTGCTGCAGTGTTCAGGCCCCCCTGTCTGGAGGTGAGCTCAGCGGGGATGGGCAGGCTCCACGCCTCCTCAATACTAGGAAGCATTTTACCACCCTTCCCCCCCGCAACACTACCTGTCTGAGGGTGAGCCTATAGGAGGAGGGGGGGGGGGGGGCATAAAGACACATTTCAGTATTTCAGTACTGCTCTATGTTATGGTAGGACAACCCACTGACACTGCTGACTGAGCACCTTGTTACACTATTAGGTAATTGCACATTAAATACAGCCTCTCCAGAGATGAGATGAGGTCAAATGAAAATAATCACTCAAAGAATGGTCAATGCCATGACATTATGTCTTACGATTACTGGTGAGATTGTATAGTATGGCATCAATATGAATCAGTGATCATATCTCAATGACTCAAATAAAAAAACAGAATAATCACAGCCTGTACAATAAACAGGAACACACACATGTATAAAATACAACTCTTTCAGAGAGTGAATAATGTCATTGGCTTTAAAACACATACATACACTGTAACACAACACAGCACTACGTTTAACAGAAAACAGCCAGTCAAATCATTTGTTTCTGCTTGGTATGTGTGTGTGTGTGTGTGTTTACATATCTCTGCATGTGTGTGTGTGTATGTATCCCTCCCTCTCTGCGTCCCTGCCTACCTGGAGCAGCTTAATGCGGTGTGTGAGGGCAGCGGTGTTGGTGCAGGCCTTGCTGCGCGTGGCGTTGATGTAACACTTGATTGCGTCGTGCGGCTGCCCGCAGGACTCGTAGAGCGTGCCCAGGTCCATCCAGGCAGCCGCATGACTGTGGTCCAGCTGCACTGCACAGATGTACGCCTGCAGAGCATCCATAGGCTGGTTCTGCTGCTGGTACAGAACACTGGGGGAGGGAGGGGGGGAGGGGGAAGGAGGGAGGGAGGGAGAGGGGGGGTGGGAGAGAGAGAGAGAGAGGGGGGGGGGGTGGGAGAGAGAGAGGGGAAGGAAGGAGGGAGAGAGGGGAAGGAAGGAGGGAGGGAGGGAGGGGAGAGGGGAAGGAAGGAAGGAATGAAGGAAGGAAGGGGAGAGAGAGAGGGGGTGGGAGAGAGAGGGGGTGGGAGAGAGAGAGAGAGGGGGGGTGGGAGAGAGAGAGAGGGGGGGTGTGAGAGAGAGAGAGAGGGGGGGGTGGGAGAGAGAGAGAGAGAGGGGGGGGTGGGAGATGAAGTGAGAGAGGGGGGGGGGAGAGAGAGAGAGTGGGGGGTGGGAGAGAGGACGAGATGAGAGGGGGGGGGGGAGAGAAGAGAGGGGGGGTGGGAGAGAGAGAGGGGGGGGTGGGAGAGAGAGAGGGGGGTGGGAGAGAGAAGAGAGAGAGGGGGGGTGTGAGAGTAGAGAGAGAGGGTGGGTGGGGGAGGAGGAGCTGGGGGGGGGGGTGGGAGGAGAGCGGGGGGGTTGGGAGAGAGAGAGAGGGGAAGAAATAATGAAGGAGTGGGGAGGGAGGGGGGAAGGAAGGAAGGAATGAAGGAAGGGGAGAGAGGGGGTGGGAGACGCGAGGAGAGAGAGGAGAGAGGGGGTGGGAAGAGAGAGTGAAGGTGGTGGAGATGAGAGAGGAGGGAGGGGTGGGATAGAGAGGGGTGGGAGACGAGAGGGGGTGGGAGAGAGAGAGCGAGGGGGGGTGGGAGAGAGAGAGAGAGAGGGGGTGGGAGAGAGAGGGGGGGGAGAGAGAGGGGGTGGGAGAGAGAGGGGGTGGGAGAGAGAGAGAGGGTAGTGGGAAGAGAGAGGGGCGGGGTGGGAGAGGAGAGGGGGGGTGGGAGAGAGAGAGGGGGGGTGGGATGAGAGAGAGGGGGTGGGAGAGAGAGGGGGGGGTGGGCGAGAGAGAGGGGGTGGGAGGAGAGAGGAGAGAGGGGGGTGGAGAGAGAGAGGGGGGGTGGGAGAGAGAGAGGGGGGGTGGGAGAGAGAGAGGGGGGGTGGAGAGAGAGAGAGGGGGGGTGGGAGAGAGAGGGGGGTGGGAGAGCGAGAGAGAGGAGAGAGGGGGGAGAGAGAGAGGGGGAGAGAGAGAGGGGGGGGGGTGGGGGGAGTAGAGAGAGGAAGGGGGGTGGGAGAGAGAGGAGGGAGGAGAGAGAGGGGTGGGAGGAGAGAGAGGGGGTGGGAGAGAGAGAGGGGGGGGAGAGAGAGGGGGTGGGAGAGAGAGAGGGGGTGGGAGAGAGAGAGGGGGTGGGAGAGAGAGAGGGGGTGGGAGAGAGAGAGGGGGTGGGAGAGAGAGAGGGGGTGGGAGAGAGAGAGGGGGTGGGAGAGAGAGGAGGGAGGGAAGAAGGAAGAGAGAACGTGAGAAAGATCAAGTGATGGGTAGAGGGGGGAGTGCATGGAGTTTTTAGTGTCCTCTCTCCCTCGAGTGGCCACACGCCAAGTCTATCCATATTTAACTCTAGGGACCACTACCTCCCTCCTGTTGCCATGGCCAACACCTACAAGCCTTCAGATTGAGTAATCCTTTAAGACTTCTCCAAAGAACCTACAGACAGATGATGCGTACACACTGGCTGCAGAGTCAGGTCTTACCCTATGGAGCACCAGGTGTCAGCGCTGGCCTCAGACTTGTCAATGGACTGTCTGTAGGAGATGAAGGCATCCTGGACTTTCCCAATACTGGAGTAGCACCTGGAGAGAACACACATTATGCTTAGTACTATCAATATGAGTATGAAGAGAGAGATACTGTCAGACCATCAGAGACCAAGAGGGAGCGAGAGTGAGACCGAGAGGGAGCAAGAGTGAGACCGAGACCACTGTGACTGAGACCGAGACCACTGTGACTGACTCAAAATGAAGGACAGCTTTGACTATGTACAGACTCAGTGAGAATAGCCTTGATATTGAGAAAGGTCTGCCTACGGCGGCCTGTCTCTCAAGAGAAGACGGGCTATGTGCTCACTGCACACAAAATGATGTGGAAACTGAGCTGCATTTCCTAACCTCCTGCCAAATCTATGACCATATTTTAGAGACATACTTCCCTCACAGACCCTCAAAGAATTACAAAACAAATCCAATTTTGATAAACTCCCATATCCACTGGGTGAAATACAGCAGCAGGATTTGTGACATGTTGCAACAAGAAAGGGGCAACCAGTGAAGAACAAACAGTATTGTAAATACAACCCACATTCATATTTATTTATGTTCCCTTTTTAACTAACTATTTGCACATTGTTACAACACTGTATATTGACATATGACATTTTAAATGTCTCTATTCCTTTGGAACTTTTGGAAGTGTAATGTTTACTGTTGTCTTCTTCTTCTTCTTCACTTCTGTTTATTATCTCTTCCACTTGCTTTAGCAATGTGAACATATGCTTCCCATGCCTCATTACAATGGACCAGTCCACTCAAACAGGAGCCAATCAGACAGGTGTCTTGTATACCATATTTTGTTGTTGTTGCTAGAGCTCCATTAAATAAATCTTGGTCGACCAACAGCCTTTCAACAAACAATTGACCGGTTGACTAAATGGGGTCAGCCCTAAAGCTAACACTCTACACACAGTTGTGCAACTGCACATCTACAAGCTCAAAGGTTGACTACAGCTCATGCAGAACCATTACCCGTCACATTCAGTGGCTCTACCACACAACAACCAATAGAAGAAAATCCCACGGCCTGCACTTTTCCTACTTGCACCAACTTGATGATAATAACTACTATAGAGAGAAAATGTACTTGCTACGACTGTGATGTGGTCGTCTCACCTCGCGATCTCACCTAGCTCGGGCTCCCGAGTGGCGCAGCGGTCTAAGGAACTGCATCTCTGTGCAAAAGGAGTCAATACAGACCCTGGTTGGAATCCAGGCTAAATCACATCCAGCAGTGATTGGGCGGCGCAGAATTGGCCCGACGTAGTCCGGGGCGTTAGGGTTTGCCCGGGGCGTTAGGGTTTGCCCGGGGCGTTAGGGTTTGCCCGGGGTAGGCCGTCATTGTAAATAAGAATGTGTTCTTAACTGACTTGACTAGTTAAATGTTAAATAAAATAAAAACAAGAAAAAGGGTCAATCCCGGGTGGCGCAGTGGTTAAGGGCGCTGTACTGCAGCGCCAGCTGGGAGCGTTTCTGGGTAAGTCTCTAAGAGCTTTCCACACCTGGATTGTGCAACATTTGCCCATTGGTCTTTTCAACATTCTTCAAGCTCTGTCAAATTGGTTGTTGATTATTGCTAGACAACCATTTTCAGGTCTTGTCATACATTTTCATGTAGATTTAAGTCAAAACGGTAACTGGACCACTCAGGAACATTCACGGTCTTCTTGGTAAGCAACTCCAGTGTAGATTTGGCCTTGTGTTTCAGGTTATTGTCCTGCTGAAAGGTGAATTCATCTCCCAGTGGCTGGTGGAAAGCAGACGACCAGGTTTTCCCTCTAAGATTTTGCCTGTGCTTTGCTTCATTCTATTCCTTTTTTATCCTGAAAAAAACTACTTAGTCTTTAACTTGTTAATTAGTAAATAGTAGCCTACAGCAAAGTGTGTTTAAATAATTTCTAAATAATTTTAAATCAAAACAATTTCTGCTAGTTAGTTTTAGCTTGCTTGAGCCTGCTAACTGAGGAGTGTTAATTCACCTGTTTCATTACATTTCATTTTAAAACATTTATCTTACAAAGGAGTTGTTTCATCTAACTGCGTAACTATTTATCTGTACATGGAATTGGATTTGTTTTTTTTCCTAATCTTTACAGGAAAATGCCACGGGCACTATCTGATGTGTGGAGACATTTCACTGTAGCTAATATAGAAGGAAAAGCTGTGTACATTTGCAAATACTGTGCCAAATCATTTGTGAAGAATGCAACAAAGACGCAGAATCATCTGGCCAAGTGCATGAAGTTCCCTCAGCGCTCACAACAAGCAACCTCTGACAAAAGTCCCTCTACTTCTATTCGAGGTGAAAATTATGAATCAGACACCGTATCGATAGCAACAGCTCATGGTCCTCCTGGAATCTGAAGGTTTTTGACTTAATGGAGAAACAGAGAAATGCTGATGAATGTCTTGCTCGAGCTGTGTATGCATCTGGTTCACCCCTGATGCTCACAGGCAATGTGTATTGGTAGAGATTTCTGAATGTTCTTCGCCCAGCATACACCCCTCCAAACAGACATGCTTTATCTACTCATTTACTGAATGCAGAGTTCCACAGAGTTCAAGTGAAGGTCAAGCAAATCATAGAGAAAGCAGACTATTGCAATCATCTCTGATGGGTCGTTGAATGTCCGTGGGCAAGGAAGAATGAACTACATAATCTCCACCCCTAAACCAGTATTCTACAAGAGCACAGACACAAGACACACCGGTCTCTACATTGCAGATGAGCTGAAGGCAGTTATCAACGACCTTGGGCCACAGAAGGTATTTGCACTGGTGACAGACAATGCTGCGAACATGAAGGCTGCTTGGTCTAAAGTGGAGGAGTCCTACCCTCACATCACACCCATTGGCTGTGCTGCTCATGCCTTGAATCTGCTCCTCAATGACATCATGGCACTGAAAACAATGGATACACTCTACAAGACAGCCAATGAGTTGGTTAGGTATGTGAAGGGTCATCAAGTTATAGCAGCAATCTACCTCACCAAGCAAAGTGAGAAGAATAAGAGCACCACATTGAAGCTGCCAAGCAACACCCGTTGGGGTGGTGTTGTCATCATGTTTGACAGTCTCCTGGAGGGGAAGGAGTCTCTCCGAGAAATGGCCATATCACAGTCTGCCGATATAGACAGCCCCATCAAGAGGATCCTCCTGGATGATGTATTTTGGGAGAGAGTGGTAAGCAGCCTGAAACTCCTGGATCATTGGGGATCATTCAATATTCCCTTTTGTTGCTCAGTGAAATCATCCCATGTGAAGAGTCAGCTCTTTTAATTAAAGTTAAAATCGTAACTAAACAGTTTTTTTTTTCTACAGGAAGGATTTAATCATTTGCAATTATGTCTAATTATGATAAGGTAAACGGTTTATGTTTCTGTCTCCATATATGGTAAATATATCCAATGCAAAAAACATCTACATTTAAATGGTATTAATATTAATTTGCATCTATTTCTGTTAATTCCCATATATTCCCGTTAATTCCCATGGAAAGTTTCCACCCCTAAATACTCCCCAAAATGTACAACCCTGCTGAAGGCACTGGATATATACCCACTGATTCTTGAATAATATAACCTACAAGTGCTTCATAAGCTTACTTCAACTGTCAAACTCCATCAGAACCACAAATATAACATGGTTTGGGGTGAGTTGGACTGCAGAGTGTAGGAAAAGCAGGCAACAAGTGCTCAGCATATGTGGGAACTCCTTCAAGACTATTGGAAAAGCATTCCAGGAGAAGCTGGTTGAGAGAATGCCAAGAGCGTGCAAAGCTGTCGTGAAGGCAAATTTGGCTATTTGAAGAATCTTACATTTAAAATATACTTTGATTTGTTTAACACTTACCCCTATTTATCACATGATTCCATATGTGTTATTTCATAGTTTTGATGTCTTAACTATTATTCTACAATGTAGAAAATAGTATAAAATAAAGAAAAACCCTTGAATGAGTAGGTGTTCTAAAACTTTGGACCGGTAGTGTAAATAAATGCTGTATAGCCTCATAACATGGTTAAAACAATAATCTTCATATCATGGATGGTCAGTCCTTGCATTAATAATAGCTCTGTCTATTAATCTGAGTGGTCACATTTCTCCAGGCCCATCCCTCAGCGTTTTACCAAAACAGATTTGTTGATTTGCCCTTTAAACAGCTGCATATTATCAAGATATCAGTGTCCCCAACAAAGAGGTAAACAGGTCTATAGCAAATGCAGCTTATGGCATTCATTTTTTCACATGTAAATAGCACTTTTCAGTCGTGCTCAAAGCATGCCATTCCAATGAGAACAGCATTTATTTATCAACTCCAATCAATGAGCCCAATCAGTACTCCATGACTGCAAAATCGTAAACAACAGAGTAGGGCTGGCTAATAAATCCTTCGTTTTGGGTCATGCTCAGGCAAAACAATTTGACTAATCTATACCTTCATATTTCCAAGTGCTATTCTTGAAGATCTAGGGGTATAACATTTATTGGAATGACTGGCATTCTGATTGACTTTGGTTTTTAATGTAAAGATATCATTTAATTGTATTATTTATGTAGTAGAAAGCGATGGGTTTCAAGAAGCCTACATAACCATCCCATATAGTAAAATTGAACATCCATATATGGCCAGCTATGTGAACTTTAACACTGATTTATCCTGCAATAGATGTCGTTCAATTGGTAAACATACATTTTGTCTTCTTCTAATGCCTCTTAAGGGGAATGTAATCTAAAAGTAACTGATTGTAATCAGATTACATGACTGCGTTTGGGTAATCCAAAAGGTTCGTTAACGATTACAATTTTGGACAGGTAACTAGTAACTAACATATTACATTTATAAAGTAACCTACCAAACCCTACTTGCTAGCCATTAACTTCTCTCACAGCCTCTAACACAACATACTGCTGCAGCCCTTAGTTGTACTACAGGATTGACAGACAGGAGGCCATCTATCCACTGCAACACTGTCTGCCACACTAGCCAAACCAGGTCAACTGTGGTCTAATGATCTATACTAAAACAAGTGGATTCAATAAGTAAGCACTATGTAAAAGCCTTTAGAAAAGCGTGTGGAATAACAGAAAGGAACAATTCCATTTAATTAATAGCTCAGATTTACAGAGCTATTAATCAATAGGTCTCTGTGTAAAACGCTGTCTTCCCAGAGAGTACAGACTTGGATCAATAATAATCAGTGGAGGAGCAGCTCTGAAACGGCTCCAGTTTCTAGGCCTATAGATTGTAGAGAAACAGCAGAGACAGGAGCTGCAGAGAGAAAAGGCCTTCAGGGCAGAGTCTTATTCAACACACAGCGGTTTAACGTTTTTTACACACTTGCTAAAAGGAAAACAAGAGCCCGCAGGAATTCACTATGAAAGAAAATGCCTTTACCTGCCGAGGAAGTACCAGGACTGTCCAGAGTTGGGGTCTGCTTCTAGTGACTTCTGCAGACACTGGATGGCATAGCTGTCCTTGGAGCCTGGGTCCCCTAACCGCTCCACTGTGTGATGCATCCAGCCTGGAGGAGACCAGGGGAGTTAGCAGGGTGAAGGATCCAACAACCACCACTGCTAGTCTGGGTCCAGGGCTATCCTTCTGCTAGCTGGTCAACATAACCACTACACTTTACACCACTGCTAGTCTGGGTCCAGGGCTATCCTTCTGCTAGCTGGTCAACAGAACCACTGCTAGTCTGGGTCCAGGGCTAGCCTTCTGCTAGCTGGTCAACAGAACCACTGCACTTTACACCACTGCTAGTCTGGGTGCAGGGTTATCCTTCTGCTAGCTGGTCAACAGAACCACTGCTAGTCTGGGTCCAGGGCTATCCTTCAGCTAGCTGGTCAACAGAACCACTGCTAGTCTGGGTCCAGGGCTAGCCTTCTGCTAGCTGGTTAACAGAACCACTGCTAGTCTGGGTCCAGGGCTATCCTTCTGCTAGCTGGTCAGCAGAACCACTGCTAGTCTGGGTCCAGGGCTAGCCTTCTGCTAGCTGGTCAACAGAACCACTGCTAGTCTGGGTCCAGGGCTAGCCTTCTGCTAGCTGGTCAACAGAACCACTGCTAGTCTGGGTCCAGGGCTATCCTTCTGCTAGTCTGGGTCCAGGGCTAGCCTTCTGCTAGCTGGTCAACAGAACCACTGCTAGTCTGGGTCCAGGGCTAGCCTTCTGCTAGCTGGTCAACAGAACCACTGCTAGTCTGGGTCCAGGGCTAGCCTTCTGCTAGCTGGTCAACAGAACCACTGCTAGTCTGGGTCCAGGGCTAGCCTTCTGCTAGCTGGTCAACAGAACCACTGCTAGTCTGGGTCCAGGGCTAGCCTTCTGCTAGCTGGTCAACAGAACCACTATACTTTACTGTCTCCAATAGTAAGTCAACACAACTGATCCTGCAGGTACTTCTGCTAGTCCATTACCAGGTCTAGTAGTACACTAATATATACAACATATTAAAACTACACTAGACTGTCAAAGAGGGGAACACTGCTGTCTGCCTGGTGTGTAAAAGCACCAGTCTCATAAAAAGGACCAAAAGGCTCATCTATCTAGAGCTTTCTAAAGAAGAGGGAGGAGAAAGAGGGAGGGAGGGAAGGAGAGCGGGGGATTTGTCGTCCATACACACATCAGCCGTGTCTTCAAAGGTCTAAACAACTCACCCCTGGGGTCGCTCCCACCTCTCTCTCTACACACACCTCCCTAAGGACGGGCACACACACAGACACAAACACACCTCCCTAAGGACGGGCACACACACAGACACAAACACATCTCCCCATCGCTCCACACAACAGCTGTGGCGAGCCTTGCTGGAAGGCCACCACCAAATAACATTTTATCGATCACACACATATTTATCAGATGTTATTGCTGGTGTAGCGAAACGC
This sequence comes from Oncorhynchus kisutch, assembly GCF_002021735.2. Lineage (NCBI taxonomy): Eukaryota > Metazoa > Chordata > Actinopteri > Salmoniformes > Salmonidae > Oncorhynchus > Oncorhynchus kisutch. The sequence goes on along the minus strand of NC_034175.2, from coordinate 68,912,155 downwards.
TTGTGTTCCCTAGTAAGGCGGCTGGCAGGGCAGAAAAAGAGAAATGTTTTTCAGACCCGAGGGAACATCCCAAACTGGGGGAAGACTGCAAGAAACAAGACAAGAGCCGTCTGTGTTCAGAGAGGACTACGTCGGGGAAAGTATGTGTGTATAGCGTGGGGGTTGGGGTACAGACACTAACACCTCCATAATGAGCTGTTGCATTAGTCAGGCCAGGGCAGAGAGAGACTTGGGAAACGTGTGATGGGAGCAGGGAAGAGGTGGGGATCTGGGAATACTATCCAGTTGGGAATATGGTAAACAACAAGGAGCACAACTTCTCCCAGAACACAATGCAATCCTGTGTCATCAGCCTTATACACCTGGTACATAGTAGTACCTTCAGCAACAAATGGTGCAGTTTGAGGACATGTGGAAGAAATGTATTAGGGTGCTGGAGATGTGGCTAGTGGATATGGACAAGTGTGATGCAGTAATGTTTGTATGTTTTGTATTGTTTATAAAAATTAAAATATATTTTATAAAAAATAAAATATTAGAGAGGCATAAATGTGGTAAAGTAACTTGACGACTCAAAACACCACACACTCGTCCTATAGACACTGCTCTCGAAAGTTACACTTTTTGCACATAACATGTAAAAGACTGCACTTTTTAAATAGAACCTTCAAGAACAAACTAGGATACATATTCAACGAGACGCAAAGAAAAATACAGGTTCATGTTATCAAAAGGACAAGTGGCATATTGCTTGTAACAAGTGGGCGTCTTCGATGCCATAGTACATAGGAGAGAGGAAAGAGGACTTACCTAGTTGCTGCAGTGTAGCAGCCTTCACCTGTGCAGGAAGATTCTCTGTCTGGAGTAAATTCTCATACGCTTCTTTTGCTGTTCTGAATTTCTTCTGCAGAATGACAGTGGGGGGGAAAGAGAGTGACAGAGAGAGGGAGAGGAAAAGAGAGAGAGGGGAAGGATGTTTAAAGCCAGACCAAAGAGTCAGTGTGTTTTATGGTCTCACTGGTCAGACACAGAAGATTGGACACCTCAGACCACCACCAGATACACTACAGGCTAAAAGTATGTGGACACCCATTCAAATTAGTGGATTCGGCTATTTCAGCCACACCCGTTGCTGACAGGTGTATAAAAAAAATTAAGCGCCCAGCCATGCCATCTCCATAGACAAACAGTGGCAGTAGAATGGCTTTACCGAAGAGCTCAGTGACTTTCAATGTAGCAACATCATAGGATACCACCTTTCCAACAAGTCAGTTCGTCAAATGTCTGCCCTGCTAGAGCTGCCCCGGTCAACTGTAAGTACTGTTATTGTGAAGTGGGAACGTCTAGGAGCAACAACGGCTCAGCCACTAACTGGTAGGCCATACAAGCCCACAGAACGGGACCGCCGAGTACAGAAGTGTTTTTGCATTCCAGTTGAACATTTACCTGCTCTGTCACAGTCTATCATTAAAAACATTGAAGAAACATTGAAGACTACACGTGTAAATGTCATGCCATTTGAATTTGAGCAATATGACTGGCCGTTCATCCAAGCACCACCACGCTGTCGCTAGTCACAACTTCTGGAGCAGTACATGAGTTCACACAGCACACGTTTTTTGCTCTGAACAGCTGACAAGTGCCCATCAAGTGCCTACTTGCTGAGCTTATTTTAGAAAAAGTAAACCTTTACAAAAGTAAACCTTTACAAAAGTAAACCTTTACAAAAGTAAACCTTTACAAAAGTAAACCTTTACAAAAGTAAACCTTTACAAAAGTAAACCTTTACAAAAGTAAACCTTTACAAAAGTAAACCTTTACAAAAGTAAACCTTTAATAATGAACATAAAATATGCTACGGTTGATAAGTCTGTAAAAAGAACACTAGAAAGACACCTACTGTAGCATTGATACACAGTGAGGCAGGGGTTAACTTGACCACGCCCCCTGAGTAGGGTACATAATAGCCAGAGGCCGGACTTGAACCCGATCTAACATCTCTGGAGACCTGAAAATAGCTGTGTAGCGATGCTACCCATCCAACCTGACAGCTTGACAGGATCTGCAGAGAGGAATGGGAGAAACTCCGCAAATTCAGGTGTGCCACGCTTGTAGCGTCATACCCAAGAAGACTCCAGGCTGTAATCGCTGCCAAAGGTGCTTCAACAAAGTACTGAGAAAAGGGTCTGAATACTTATGTAAATGTGATTTAGTAAAAAAGAAAAAAAGAAAAAAAGAATAGACATCAAGAATGTCTAAAACCTGTTTTTGCTTTGCCATGAGTTATTTTGTGCAGATTGATGAGGGAAATCAAACTATTTCATCCATTTTAGAATAAGGCTGTAAACAAAAAAGTTGAGGGATCTGAATACTTTCCGAATGCCACGTGGTGGTGTATAGGTTATTTACTAATGGTGTGCCAAATAGTCAGACAAAACTGGCAATTTACTGTATACGACTATGATGTTATTCCTTTTTTTGTAAGAATCATCTGAAACTAATACATTTTCAGGTGAAAGCACACATCTCTCTCATGTCAATCAGTCATGTGGCTGTCTGTAAAGAGAAGGACGGGGCTGTACGTTGATCCTGCAGCTCTGATTGTAAAGAGAAGGACGGGGCTGCACGTTGATCCTGCTGCTCTGATTGTAAAGAGAAGGACGGGCTGTACGCTGATCCTGCTGCTCTGATTGCATAGAGTGAAGTTGTATTTCTCCATCCGCTCGCTTCATAATTTCTATTCCCTTGCATGTTTTCAGTCTGATCATTCAGATTGCCGCTGCCTGTAACGATGGTAGATCACATGCCGAAGAACATTTGCTATCAAGCTATCATTTTGCATAACATCTAACAAGCGAGGCATGGGTAGAGAAAAATATGAAACGGTGATGCGGATTCTGACTGAGTGACCGCAAACTTGGCTGCCGGCTGCAAGATGGAGGACACACGCACCCGCACCCTGCCTAAAATCTGCAGCTGTTAAAATGGGCACGTAGTTATTTTGCCAACATCTACTTAAGCATATTAAAACACTTCTGTTGTTTTCATTCACAAGTATTATTCCATCCCATTATCCACTGTCAATGTATGGATACGAGTAAGGCCATGTGGGCAAACCCATACTATTTACTGTGCTCTGATTGACAAACAGCAAGCTTGACTTGTTTATAAAAGTTGTCGGACTGACTGAATAAAGTGTCTCTCATACCATAAATCATACAACCTAGTTATATGTCCATGGTATCGCATCCAGACAAGTACTCTAAAGATCTTGCTTGCATTTTTCGATATGAAGTCCACCCGGACTTGCCAGAAAGTGACATTGAAGTGAGTGACTTGTCAGTAGCCTACCGAAATGTCTCGGTAAGAGAGCTGTTCATTTGGCTCCCTAATTTGCATACTGGTAGGCTTTTTGGCAATTATCTGCAGATAAATTATGAAAACATTCAATAAATATGGTGGATTCTCCTCACTGCTAGAACAATAGGCAGGCTAGTGGAGAGAGGCTCACTGTGGTCCAAAATGGGATAATGGCGCAGGAGGGAATAGCAGCCATTTTACGGGGTCCTGACCAATTGAACCATTTTGTGTATTTTCGGCGCTGATAGTAAAAAAAAAATTACATAATGTTTCTGCCATCCTATGACTGAAAAGAGCTTCTGGACATCAGAACAGTTATCACTAACCTCCATTTGGACAATAACTTTTACTTCAATGAGTTGGAGGAGAAGGACATTGATTATCGCAGACCAGGCCCAAAACACTGACACTCAAAGGAGAAGACGTTGCTACAGAGACCACCGAGCGGGATAACTAACGAGACAATGTCGGAGCGTGGATAAAACACCTCTACAGTTCTATTAGCGAACAGGCAATCACTGGAGAGTAAACTGGATCAGCTCCGTTCAAGTCCATCCTATCAACGTGACCTGAAGAGCTGTAATATCCTAGGTTTCTCTGGGTCGTGGCTGAACAAGGACACGTTAAATAAAAATCTAGCTGGTTTTCTATACATCAGCAGAACAGAACGACTGCATCGGGGAAGCTCAGAGGGGGTGTGTCTCTTTGTTAACAACAGCTGGTGCACCATCTATAATAGAGGAAGTATCGAGGTTCTGCTCGCCTGAGGTAGAATACCTCATGATAAGCTGTAGACCTCACTATCTAGAAGGAGAGTTTATCTATATTGTTTGTAGCTGGTTTACCACCAAAAACCGATGCTGGCATTAAGGCGACACTCAATGAGATGTGTAGGGCCATAAGAAAACAAGAAAATGCTCACCCAGAGGCGCCCCTAGTGGCCGGTGACTTTAATGCAGGAAAACTGAAATCCGCTTTACCCCATTTCTACCAACATGTCACTTGTCCAACTAGATGCGAAAAAAACTCTAGATCACCTTTACTGGCACAATCAATCAGACGCATTCAAAGCTTTCCCTCACCCTCCATTTGGCAAATCTGACCATAACTCTATCCTCCTGATTCCTGCTTACAAGCAAAAACTCAAACAGGAAGAAGCAGACTGAAATATGTTCACTGGCTTCATTAATAAGTGCATTAATGACGTTTTCCCCAGTGATTACAGGCAACATCCACACTGAGCTAAACACAATTTTTGATATATATAAAAAAGTAACCTTTATTTAACTAGGCAAGTCAGTTAAGAACAAATTCTTATTTACAATGACAGCCTACCCCGGACGACGCTGGGCCAATTGTGTGCCGACCTATGGGACTCCCAATCACGGCCGGATGTGATACAGCCTAGATTCAAACCAGGGACTGTAGTGACACCTCTTGCATTGAGATGCAGTGCCTTAAACCGCTGTGCCACTCAGAAGTCCTAAAGGCTAGGGCTGCTGCTTTCAATAAGCGGGACACTGATGTGGCAGGGCTTGCAAACTATCATGGATTACAAAGGGAAACACAGCCACAAGTTGTCCGGTGATGCGAGCCTACAAGACGAGCTAAATACCTTCTATGTGCGCTTCGAGGCAAGCAACATTGACCTATGCACCAGCTGTTCCCGGATGACTGTGTGATCAAACGCTCTGTAGCCGAAGACCTTTAAACAGTTTAACATTCACAAGGCCGCAGGGGTCACCAGGACTCGTACTCAGAGCATTCGCTGACCAGCTGGCAAGTATCTACAATGACATTTTCAACCTCTCCCTGACCCAGTCTGATATATCTACATATTTTAAGCACACCACCATAGTCCCTGTCTTTAAGAATGCCAAGGTAACCTGTCTAAATGACTATCGCCCTGTAGCACTCACATCTGTAGCCATGACATGCTTTGAAAGGCTGATAATGGCTCACATCTACTACACCATCATCCCAGACACACAACAACTTACTTACTGCCCCAACAAAACCCTTTCTATACCCTTTCTCAACTGGACGAAAGGAACACCTATGTGAGAATGCTGTTCATTGACTGCAGCTCAGTGTTCAACTCCATTGTGCCCTCCAAGCTCATTACTAAGCTAAGGACCCTGGGGGGGAAAAACACCTCCCTCTGCAACTGAATCCTGAACTTCCTAAAGCCCCCTCCCCCCAGTTTGGTGACGGTAGGCAACACATCCGCCACGCTGACCCTTAACAAGGGGGCCCCCCAGGGGTGCGTGCTTAGTCCCCTCCTGTACACCCACAACTGCATGGGCACGCACGACTCCAACACCATCATTAAGTTTGGAGACGACACAACTGTAGTAGGTCTGAAGACGATGAGAGAGCATACAGGGAAGTCAGAGACCTGGCAGTGTGGTGCCAGGACAACAACCTCTCCCGCAACATCAATTTAATATATTTTAAATTCAGGCTGTAAAACACAGAGATGTCAAACTCATTCCATGGAGGGTCTAGTGTCTGCGGGTTTTTGTTTTTTCCTTTCAATTAAGACAGACAACCAGGTGAGAGGAGTTCCTTACTAATTAGTGACCTCATTTCATCAATCAAGAACAAGGGAGGAGCGAAAACCCACAGACACTTTTGTTGTAACAGACAGAGTCAAGGGGAGAGAATACTTTCTGAAGGCACTGTCTATGTAGCTCAATTACCTTGTACACCTGCACATCGACTTGGTACCCCGTGTATATAGCCAAGTTATCATTAATCATTATTTATTTAATTCCTGTTATAATTTTTCAATTTATTTCTTGTGTTAAATTTTTTCTATAAAATGTTTCTTTGTTGGGAAGTGCTCGTAAGCATGTGACAATTTTTTTTATTGGATTTTGATTTGAAATATGAACTAGATTGAATTGTTTTATAAGTGAACACCTGCTTCATATCTGTATTGCAGAAAGCTGAGAAAGTGCCTCTTAAAAAGGAAGCTTGAAGCCTGTGGAAGTCAGCAGTAGAAATAATGTTTGTCTGGGGTTTTATATCATAATGTACAACAGTTAATGAAACTAACACTATAAAAGTGTGACATTATTTAAAATTCAGTGTTATTTCCTGATAATTGCTGGTTGAAAATACAATCTAGCATTAGAATGCACCAGAGGCCACCAAAATACAGCTTGTCGGGGCACCTGGCTGGCTACTTTTTCTATTTGGCTAGCTACTCCATATGATTGTGGAAAAAGGTGTGTGTGTGTGTGTGTGTGTGTGTGTGTGTGTGTGTGTGTGTGTGTGTGTGTGTGTGTGTGTGTGTGTGTGTATTATCCCACATTCAGTGCTGTTTTAAACCTGAAAAGCACACTCAGACTAGTTTATTTTTCTCATTGATATTGGGTCTGATCCGGTTGTGTGTTGTCTGGAGGTCTCTGTTCTTATCTGCTCTTACTCAGCCATCACCAAGGCAAAGCTACTCCATGTCTGTAGCTGTGAAGGCCCTGACACACATACACACACACACAGCAGTCTGGCTTTGGGCTCTTCCTGTCTGGCTATAAAAACCAGAGTAATCAAACCCAGTCGTACACACAGCCCCCTAACAACCAGGTTCTAATGCACCAACCATTACCAGTCACCACATCTCAACGTGAGGTGTTGTTTACCTTTCCAATACGTCTGATTGGAAAATAAGTTTATCAATAGGGCTGGGATTTGCCAGGGACCTTACAGGGTCCCTGGCACAGGGTAGCCTAGTGGTTAGAGTGTTGGACTAGTAACCGGAAGGTTGCAAGTTCAAACCCCCGAGCTGACAAGGTACAAATCTGTCGTTCTGCCCCTGAACAGGCAGTTAACCCACTGTTCCAAGGACATCATTGAAAATAAGAATTTGTTCTTAACTGACTTGCCTAGTTAAATAAAGGTAAAAAAATATATATTAAAAAAATACTATATTATCACGATAGGATACGTATTGCGATTTCTCACGATTCTAAACTCCGTCCACTCACTCAACTACGTTTATTTTCAGCAAACTAAATACTGGTATGAACATAAGATTCAACAACTGAGCTATAAGCTGAACATGTTCCACAGACATGTGACTAACATAAATTAAATAATGTGTCCCTTAACAAAGGAGGTGTCAAAATCAAAAGTCAGTCAGTATCTGGTGTGGCCACCAGCTGCATTAAGTAGTGCAGTGCATCTCCTCCTCATGGACTGCACCAGATTTGAAGTTTCTTGCTGTGAGATGTTACCCCACTCTTCCACCAAGGCACCTGCAAGTTCCCAGATATTTCTGGGGGTATTGGCCCTAGCCCTCACCCTCCGATCCAACAGGTCACAGATGTGCTTAATGTGATTGAGATCCTGGCTCTTCGCTGGCCATGGCAGAACACTGACATTCCTGTCTTGCAGGAAATCAGCCGTACTGTGCGTTGTGCGTGGTGGCATTGTCATGATGGAGGATCATGTCAGGATGAGCCTGCAGGAAGGGTATCACATGAGGGAGGAGGATGTCTTCCCTGTAACGCACAGAATTGAGATTGCCTGCAATGTCAACAAGCTCAGTCGTATGATGCTGTGGCACAACGCCCCAGTCTATGGTGGACCCTCCACCTCCAAATCGATCCACTCCAGAGTACAGGCCTCGGTTTAACGCTCACTCCATCGACGATAAACACGAGTCCAACCATCACCCCTGGTGAGACAAAACCGAGGCTCGTCAGTGAAGAGCACTTTTTGTCGGTCCTGTCTGGTCAAGCGACGGTGGGTTCGTGCCCATAGGCGACGTTGTTGCCGGTGAAGTCTGGTGAGGACCTGCCTTACAAGCCTTCATTCCAGCCTCTCTCAGACTATTGCGGACAGTCTGAGCACTGATGAAGGGATTATGCGTTCCTGGTGTAGCTCGGGCAGTTGTTGTTGCCATCCTGTACCTGTCCCGCAGGTGTGATGTTCGGATGTACTGATCCTGTGCAGGTGTTGTTACACGTGGTCTTCTACTGCAGGAACAATCAGCTGTCCGTCCTGTCTCCCTGTAGCGCTGTCTTAGGCGTCTCAGTACGAACATTGCAATTTATTGTCCTGGCCACATCTGCAGCACTCATGCCTCCTTGCAGCATGCCTAAAGCACATACACAGATGAGCAGGGACCCTGGGCATCTTTCTTTTGGTGTTTTTCCAGAGTCAGTAGAAAGGCCACTTTAGTGTCCTAAGTTTTCAGAACTGTGACCTTAATTGCCTACCGTCTATAAGCTGTTCTTGTCTTAACAACCGTTCCATGGGTACATGTTCATTAATTGTTTATGGTTCATTGAACAAGCATGGGAAAGTGTTTAAACCCTTTACAATGAAAATCTGTGAAGTTTTTTTGGATTTATTATTTTTGAAAGACAGGGTCCTGAAAAAGGGACGTTTCTTTTTTGGCTGAGTTTATATGTATTGCGATTCGATACTGAGATTTTATTGCGATTCGATGTTCCAAACATATTGCTCACCATATGTCTGCTGCAGAGGGACAACAGCCACGATGAGTCAATATATGTTTCAAAGGCTGATTAAAACTAGTCCTACTGACTGTACATCTGAAATTCAACTCATTCTAAAGCTTTGGACACAACACGAACGGCTAAAAGCAGCGGGGCAGGTAGCCGTCCTATGGCTTGATGTCACCACAGTGTGTTTCAGGGACCAACAGCAAGGTGTTACCAAGCAGTAGCTGTCTTACCAACTGAACATGTCTACTATCCAGCAAATAACCATGTTCGCTCCTAAAACACCTCATTACCCATGGACATTTGAAACTATTTGTTGTTTCCCTGGCATCCACCACAGCTATAGGCATGGCAGAGAAGAGCTGATTGGATGAGGAGTGAGTGGGGGGGGCAGACTATAGCAGGTTAGAAGAGCACTGCGACTGGAGCTGTAGAGTTCTTCTGGTTCACGTTGTCACTGGACACTGATCTAAGGTCAGTTTTGTTTTTCACCAAAATCGAACGCGTCAAAGTCATTCCTTGGAGAGCCAAGTGTCCGCGGGTTTTTGCTCCTCACTTGGGGGGGGGGGGGAGGGGGGAATCAGAGATCCGGCATTTACAAAATGACTGATTGGCCCAAGGGGGGCGCTATAATAATCAACTGAAATTCCAAACTTTGAACAAGCTTACATCCTATCCCTTTTGAGCTATAGTCATGACATGTTGTACATACAGTACCAGTCAAAAGTTTGGACACACCTACTCATTCCAAGGCTTCTTTAGTTTTACTATTTGGACACACCTACTCATTCCAAGGCTTCTCTAGTTTTACTATTTGGACACACCTACTCATTCCAAGGCTTCTCTAGTTTTACTATTTGGACACACCTACTCATTCCAAGGCTTCTCTAGTTTTACTATTTGGACACACCTACTCATTCCAAGGTTTTTCAATTTTTTACTATTTGTGTAAACAAAAAAAAAATGTGTTAAATCAAAATATATTTTATATTTGAGATTCTTCAAAGTAATCACCCTTTGCTTTGCAGACTCTTGGCATTCTCTCAACCAGCTTCATGAGGTAGTCACCTAGAATGCATTTCAATTAACAGGTGTGCCTTGTTAGAAGTTAATTTGTGGAATTTCTTTCCTTCTTAATGCATGAGCTAATCAGTTGTGTTGTGACAAGGTAGGGGTGGTATACAGAACATAGCCCTATTTGGTAAAAGACCCAAGTCAATACTATGGCAAGAACAGCTCAAATAAGCAAAGCTACATTATAGAAAATATTAAAAATAAAGAAAAACCCTTGAATGAGTAGGTCCAAACTTTTGACTGACTTGATAAGCGCATTCACAAAAAGTTAACATATTATAAGTGTGTGTAGATGTGTTGGTACTTTAATTCCATACAGATACAGCTGACAATAAATGTTGTTAATGTTTCTAGTTGTCACTAACAGCCCCATTCGAGGCAGACGACATATTGACTGTTGCCTTGTTTCAGTTTGCATATGCCTACTTCCTGCTGTCACAGAGGACAAAGAAATAACGGTTTGTGCAGACCACAAGGTAAACAGACCACAGCTACCTTCCCTTTTAGGAGTAATGACAACAACTGATAAGGGATTAGAAGATAGGCCATATTATAAGGTATATAGTGATACTAGGTCACTCGAAGATCTATACGAGGTCAACTCAACCTATCCACCACCAAAATGTACAGCAGACTTCTCAGCAGCCTTCACTACCAGCACCAGAGAAAAAGGGGGAAATAAGGAAGGATTTCTTACCTGAATCTCATATAAATGAGCGATGTGGAACTGAACTGTAAATAGAAAGAGAGAGTTAAACTGATACAAAGGACTGGAGGTTAAATCACTTACATAGTGTGCTCTCTCACATTTCCCCTTAGAGATGAAACCAAACAGAAGCTCCAGCTGGTACAAATTCATGAAATGGATAAAAACATGTTTTTTTTTTACAGAGAGAGCTATGGCAAATAAACCCATGCACTGCCTCTGACTCCCCTGTGGTACTGCTTCTGAGTCCCTGGGTGCAGACGGAAGGAGTCTGCATGGTGTGTGACTACAGATGGGAGAGAGGTTAGGTCCCCAATGTGTGTGTGTGTGTGTATGCATAAAATTGCTCACATGTACGTGTGGCAGAGTCTGAGCTCTAGCGAGCAGCTCTCTGCCGATCCCTTCTAATGTGGTCTCCTAGGCAACTCAATCTCAGGCAGGTGGTCGGAATGAGCGTGTGTGTGTGTGTGTGTGTGTGTGTGTGTATCGCCTTGAAAACCCCAGGGTCAGGCATACAGACCATGGGGAAATGGCACGGCAACCGGGAGTATATAATGAAATTATAAAAATACCCAGACAGCGTTCTGTGCCCTTTCCTTTACGTGGGTTAACACTGACAAATGACCAAGTCAACCTGACACTGTCATTATGGATAATGCATCATCTCACATAGCCAGTGAGTACATAACTCCACATACTGGGGAAAACAGGAAGGGGAATTCATTGGTGTTTCAGTGACGGTACCAAACAGGAAGGGGAATTCATTGGGGTTTCAGTGACGGTACCAAACAGGAGGGGAATGGTGTGCTTGAGTGTAGTAGAGAGAAATGGGGATGTAATGGTTCTTACTTTCAGCTTTGGACAAAGTGCAGGGGTTGGAGTCAATCAAAGCCAGCTGAAAATGCTGCAGAGAGAGAATGAATGTCATTAAGGGGGGTTTATATGCAGCGTTGGTCCATTATGACAAAAGGTTAGCATTTCACATGACGTAGACAAAACATGTCTGGTCCCGCCAGGCTTACAAACAACAGCTAAAGTATGACAACGCAACGGACAGAGAGGACGTTCAAAGACCGGGTTGACCATGTGACTAGCCTGCACAACCCTGCTGCAGTGTCTCCTCAACAGCAGACCCAACTCTCCGCGGACGCACACGGCCTGACAACCAGCCTCTCCAACCCGGTTCCTGGAGAGCTACAGTCCTGTGGGGGGGGGGGGGGTTCCAACCCGAATCTAGCACATCCAAATCTAATAATTACCTGGTTGATAAGCTGAATCAGGTTAGTTACACCTGGGTTGGAGTGAAAATATACAGGAGGGTAGAGGACAGGGTTGGAGTGAAAATATACAGGAGGGTAGCTCTCCAGGGAAAGGGTTGGAAAGCCCTGCCTTAGAAAATATCATTTCCCCAACTCCCCTAGTCCTGTGTGTGTAGACCTGATTGGGACTGGATATGCGTATAGGGTATGTTGTTCCCATGGTGACCATTAAAACCTACTCAAAACCTAGAGTCCTCAGAGCATGCGCAGACCAGCTGGCTGGAGTGTTTACGGACATACTCAATCTCTCCCTATCCCAGTCTGCTGTCCCCACTTGCTTCAAGATGTCCACCATTGTTCCTACCCAAGAAAGCAAAGGTAACTGATCTAAATGACTATCACCCCGTAGCACTCACTTCTGTCATCATGCAGTGCTTTGAGAGGCTGGTTAAGGATCATATCACGTCTACCTTACCTGACACAATAGACCCACTTCAACTTGCTTAACGTCCCAATAGATCCACAGACGATGCCATCACTCTGCAGACTGTCCTATCCCGCCTGGACAAGAGGAATACCTATGTCAGAATGCTGTTCATTGACTACAGCTCAGCCTTCAACACCATAGTACCATCCAAGCTCACCATTAAGGTCGAGGCCCATGGGTCTGAACTCCGCCATGTGCAACTGAGTCCTGGACTTCCTGATGGGCCGCCCCCAGGTAGTGAAGGTAGGAAACAACACCTCCACTTGGCTGATCCTCAACACTGGGGACCCACAATGTTGCGTGCTCAGCCCCCTCCTGTACTCCCTGTTCACCCATGACTGCATGACCATGCACAGCTCCAACTCAACCATCAAGTTTGCAAATGAGACAACATTAGTAGGCCTGATTACCAACAATGACAAGACAGCCTACAGGAAGGAGGTGAGGGCCTTGACAAGAGTGGGGCCAGGAAAATAACCTCTCTCTAGACGTCAACAAAACAAAGGAGCTGATTGTGGACTTCAGGAAACAGCAGAGGGAGCACGCCCCTATCCATAGTGAAGAAGGTGGAAAGCTTCAAGTTCCTCGGCGTACACATCACTGACCACATCACTGACCATCTGAAATGGTCCACCTACAGAGACAGTGTGGTGAAGAAGGCATGACAGCGCATCTTCAACCTCAGGGGCCCGAAGAAATTCTGCTTTGCCCCTAAGACCCTCAGAAACTTTACAGATGCACAATTGAGAGCATTCTATCACCGCCTGGTACGGCAACTGCATCACCCATAACCGCAGGGCTCTCCAGAGGCTGGTACGGTCTGCACCACCCATAACCGCAGGGCTCTCCAGAGGCTGGTACGGTCTGCATCACCCATAACCGCAGGGCTCTCCAGACGCTGGTACGGTCTGCACCACCCATAACCGCAGGGCTCTCCAGAGGCTGGTACGGTCTGCATCACCCATAACCGCAGGGCTCTCCAGACGCTGGTACGGTCTGCACCACCCATAACCGCAGGGCTCTCCAGAGGCTGGTACGGTCTGCATCACCCATAACCGCAGGGCTCTCCAGACGCTGGTACGGTCTGCACCACCCATAACCGCAGGGCTCTCCAGACGCTGGTACGATCTGCACCACCCATAACCTCAGGGCTCTCCAGAGGCTGGTACGGTCTGCATCACCCATAACCGCAGGGCTCTCCAGACGCTGGTACGGTCTGCACCACCCATAACCGCAGGGCTCTCCAGACGCTGGTACGATCTGCACCACCCATAACCTCAGGGCTCTCCAGAGGCTGGTACGGTCTGCATCACCCATAACCGCAGGGCTCTCCAGAGGCTGGTATGGTCTGCACCACCCATAACCGCAGGGCTCTCCAGACGCTGGTACAGTCTGCACAACGCATCACACTGCCTGCCCTCCGGGACATCTACATCACCCGATGTCACAGGAAGGCTAAAAAGATCATCAACCACCCAAGCCACAGCCTGTTCACCCCGCTATCATCCAGAAAATTAGGTCAACACAGGTGCATCAAAGCTGGGACTGAAAAACAGGTTCTTTCTCAAGGGCATCAGACTGTTAAATAGCCATCACTAGCCGGCTAACATCCGGCAACTCAACCCTGCACCTTAGAGGCTGCTGCCCTGTGTACATAGACGTGGAATCACTGGTCACTGTTCTACCACCCGGTTACTCAACCCTGCACCTTAGAGGCTGCTGCCCTGTGTACATAGACGTGGAATCACTGATCACTGTTCTACCACCCGGTTACTCAACCCTGCACCTTAGAGGCTGCTGCCCTGTGTACATAGACGTGGAATCACTGGTCACTGTTCTACCACCCGGTTACTCAACCCTGCACCTTAGAGGCTGCTGCCCTGTGTACATAGACGTGGAATCACTGGTCACTGTTCTACCACCCGGTTACTCAACCCTGCACCTTAGAGGCTGCTGCCCTGTGTACATAGACATGGAATCACTGGTCACTGTTCTACCACCCGGTTACTCAACCCTGCACCTTAGAGGCTGCTGCCCTGTGTACATAGACGTGGAATCACTGGTCACTGTTCTACCACCCGGTTACTCAACCCTGCACCTTAGAGGCTGCTGCCCTGTGTACATAGACGTGGAATCACTGGTCACTGTTCTACCACCCGGTTACTCAACCCTGCACCTTAGAGGCTGCTGCCCTGTGTACATAGACGTGGAATCACTGGT